>NC_138339.1:97304049-97484049 GCF_046562875.1 Panthera onca | reverse complement strand
CTTTCCTTCCTTCCTTCCTTCCTTCCTTCCTTCCTTCCTTCTCTCTCTCACATCCATCCTTTATTTCACTACCTCTTTCCTTTCCCTCCTTCCTTTTCTTTCTCTTCTTTATTTCTTGTCACCTAGTAAAATATGAATACAATCTTGAGGGTAAAAGATTCCAGCAATATACAAGTGATAATCCTACTTCATTCTCCTCCCAAGACATAACCACTCTGCCACATGAGAGACATTTTCCCAGCCCTTTATCTGTGGATTTTCGTATATATGCAGGCAAGTACACATAGACACCCATGTATATATACACATATATTCTTATATATTTAATTGAATATTTATCAATTTATACATATGGGTATTCAATTTAAATGGCACTCAACTTTACCTACTGCTCTGGGCTTACTTTTTTGCTTGAAGATTTTTAAGGTTGGTTCTACCCTACAGGATTTCTTCAGGATGAGGTCCCTGTAAGCGGACTCTGTTGACTCCACCATGCCTGCACGTCCTAGAGCAGAGTATACCAATAGTTTCTGAAGGTGCCTTCTGGCTCCACAGGTGGAAAGAACACAATGGTTCTACCACCAGATCTTTCAGGGCTGAGCTGAAACTTCAAAGTCTGTACACTCAGCAGCATGGCACCATGACCGCCAGAGCCAGATAACTGGCGGCAAAAGTGTTTTCTGCTGAAAGCTACCCATTTCCATCAGAGCAGTGGGCTCTAGAACAAAATATTGTCTACTACCACACAGGTTGGTGGAGATAGGGAAATGGTAATCAGAGAAAGGGAGCAACTGGGAGCCAAAGGGCAAGTAATATCTGGGAAGAATTATCAGACAGGCTTTACCACCTTTATAAAATATGAACAACTGTATTGATCTGAGAAAAAACCCTCACCCTTTTAGCCTTTTATAAATTGAGATGATAGCACTGTTATGCATTAAAAGATGTTATCAGTCCCAAAGAGCAAGTATGGCCTTACACCAACTAATATCTGCTAGAATGTACCTGACTGCATTGGAAATGTTGCAGCAGATTGGTATAGCTGGGAATAATGAACCGCTGCACCCCATTGAAATGTAATTACACAGCCCTCTTGTTCTTAAACCTATAAGGTGAAAGAAAGATGAATAGTGAAAGTAAAAACCGCTGACCCTTCAAAGTTTAATTTACGTTATGCATTCGCTCGCCCTTCTGATAGGTTTTAGAAAGGTCATAATTTAGGGTATTTTGCAGTTGATAAATGATCTGTATGTTTGTGTTCACACGCACCGATTGATTTGTTATAGCCAAAATATTGTTTCTATAACAGCCCAAGGGCCCTTAACTAGACAAACGGTGAACCAGAATCCAAGGGGAGGCACAGGGAAATCTGGGCCTGCCCAGAAGGGGCTGGCCTTTGCCCAGGGACTCCAGGATGATGGAGTGGAGGGCGTGGGTGAGGATGCAAGGGCGAAATTGTGGGAGGAGGAGGTGGTGGCCAGAGCAGATGGAGCAGCGGCCTTGGCTCTTGGCAGCCCGTGGTCCTGGTCTCTTCAACCTTCTCCACCCGGCGTGGGTGGCTTCCACTGCAGTTGAAGCAAGTCTTGTCAAGACTTTCAAGTTGAGCTCCCTTTGGTGCAGAGTAAGCCAGCAGGGTTGTTAGGGCAATTTTCCCACCTTTCCAGCCTTGGAAGAGGCTCCTGTTTCCGGGCCCAGTTGATGCATTATGCATCAGGGCTGCCTGCAACTGACAGCCCCTCAGCCAACGTCGACTTGAAAAGCAATGGTGCTAATCAAAGCCGACACATTTGAATGTCCAGACACACACACAGAGAAATTTACTAATCAAAAAGTGTATTTCCTAGGGCTGTCTCCAGAGAAATCCGCGGGAAGAAATTGGAATAATTTATTAGCTTACAAGTTTTCGTTGACAGTTAGCCCAAAGCTATTTATCTCTGTAATAGAGAACGTCTCCAATGTGGCAAAATTGACCAAATCAAACAGCTTTGATCAGAAAATGAATCTGGCAAGCCTGCCTGTCGGAGGGTCCCAGGAGAAAGGGGGGAAACAAACAAAAAGATTTAACAAGTGGTCAATAGGAGAAAGAGAGCAAGAGAAAAGGATTTGGGAGAAGAAAAGAGCCAGAGAGGAGGAGGCAGAAAAAGAATTTTGCAAAGCCACAGCCCCAGCTCTGGAATGAATTGTTGAAGAAATAAATGATGTTTCACATCATAACATTTAACATGGTGCTTGTGCATTATCTGAGTCCTGCAGCCCAAACTGAGATGTGATTTTTATGGTAACAAGATGATGACAAACTACAGAGGGAAGGGGCTTGCTGTCAGTGGTGGCAGTGAGGAAATAAGCACAGGAAACCCCGAGCAATGACTCTAGCTCTGATGGCCCCAAGATCAGCATTAACCCATTTCTAGAAGGTAACGATGATGCTGATTTTTAAACTTCTGCCTCAGGGAGGACCAGGTGCTTGCCCATCAAGTACCAAGTTGGACTCAGGCATGAGTCCAAAGGTAGGGCCCACCGTGGTTTCTCTCCTTGCCCTCCTCTCATGGGCAGTGCTGGGGAGGTGGTGGTGAGAGAGACCCATGAGGGGGAGAGTGTATCACGCCTTTCTATTTCAATCTCTTCTTCCAAGAGGTATGTACATTGCAATGGGGAGAGAGCACCAAATACAGCTTTCAAGCCCGGTGGTAGATGGATGAATAAGATAAGAAAACTCATGACCTAGGGGAAAAGCCTCCAATCACTGCAGTATTAGTCTACATACATATTAAAGTGGGCCTCTCCATCATACAGGTCAACAAACTACTACTTTCCAATCCCAGATATCTTCCACCACAAGCAACACTCCACTGCTAACACCAATGGCATTCATTGGCAAGGGGGTTGCTGTATTCAACAGTCCAATGGTTTGAAGGATGCTCCAGCAGCCAATGTATATGTATCAAACATAAGCTGAAACCATCAACATCTCCACTCACTTTATTCTAGAGAAGAGGTTGTATAAGCTCTTTGTGTTTAAATACAGTAGAAAACCATGGTGAAGGGGTGCCTGGGTGGCTCAGTTGGATGAGCGTCCGACTTCGGCTCAGGTCATGATCTTGCAGTTCATGGGTTTGAGCCCTGTGTCAGGCTCTGTGCTGAGAGGTTGGAGCCCGAAGCCCATTTCGGATTCTGTGTCTCCCTCTCTCACTGCCCCTCACCCACTCATGCTCTGTCTCTCTCGGCCTCTCAAAAATAAATAAATGTTAAAAAAAAAAAAGAAGAAAATCATGGTGAAAAGTTGGCAAAAGTATTAGTCAATAAAGAGAAATGCTAAAGCATGTAGAAATGTTTCTGTCACAGTACATTCTAGGTTAGAACTGTTTAATGAGGACATTGTTTGATGAATACTTGAGATGGTCAAGTGGATTTGAAAAGGAGCACCAGCTCTGAAGTCTGAAAACCTTGCTGGGACACTTAGTCTCAAGGATGCACTTCCTTTCTGTGTAAATCATATGCGTGGCCTGGATTATCACTACCTGCATAGGAGGTGTTGTTGTGGGAATCAAGAGAGGTGATTACTAGAAAGCACTTACCAAAATAAATAATTCAAGTCATACACAAATGCAAGTTATCACTACTGTTTTGTCATGGGGGAAGGAGGATGATCACAATATGTTTGATCAAATAAATCCAACTTAATTAAGGAAGATCCATGTCAGGACACCAAACCACACTCTGAGAGCTGGCCTCCCAGCCATGATTCTGGGTGTTTCCCTTAGAAATAAGCATCAAGTTTTTTTTTCTCTTTCTCCAGAAAACTTAGTCACAACCTCACAAGAAGGGTCTGGCCAAATACCCTAATGCTTCTAGGGACTTTCTCCTTCGATCTGCATGGCCTTCCTTACACATTTGGGGAAAAGATACAGTTAGCTTTAAATCCTTTTGGACTCCCAATTCAGGTTTAAGTCCCCATGTCTGATCCATATGTCTGTGTATTCTTGGAGCTATAACCCCTGGCTAATTGAGTGCTAAAGGTGGATCAGCAATTTTGCTTGATCAACCAAGTCCAACTTAATCTCTTCCATAAAAGGACTTACTGGACACTATCTGAAAGTATTTCTAAACCATTCAAACAAGGCAATCAACTTGGTTTTGTTGATATTTTAGAGGGGTGCAGGGAAATAATATTTTGGCTAGTTCTGGATTTGTTTCTATGATGGCAAATAAGGCAGTTTAGCTTTATTTGACTAAAATTTGCAAGATATTGTGTGGGATAATGGGATAGCTTATGTTTTGGCTCAGGTCCTCCTCTGAATGCATTAAAATTGTCTCTTGTTTACAAGAATTACATTTTAATACACACCCTGATGTTGTCACAACCACAGATTATAGATTTGTCCAGTGTCTCATAGCAGCCAGCCTTGGAACTGCTCTCTAAAGCAATCATGCCTCTGATCCACGTTTTATGTTTTGACTGCGAGCAGGACCACCACAGTACCTTCTGCTACGTCCTCAAGCCTCTCTGCCTTAGTTTGGCATCCCCACATCTTGCCTGGTTGGGACCTCTGCAATTTTGGTGTGCACTCTTCTACCTGGCAACGCAGAGCAGTAAAGATGCTCTGTTTAATCATGTTGCTGCTGTGTGATGTGCTGGGAACATACCAGGAAGCTCCTACCAAGAAGTGGGTCCAAAATGGGTTAAAAAGTCTTAAGATTTCTTCAAGCCAGATTTCTGCCTCCTCCACCTTCAAGTGTTCTAACATGTATAAAAGCCACTGGCTTTCCATTTAAATGGTTCTTAGTGTGAATTAAAATTTTTCTCTCTTCTAGGGATGCCTGGGTGGTTCAGTCAGTTGAGCATCCGAATCTTAATTTTGGGTGCATGATCTCATGGTTTCAGGGTTTGAGCCCTGCATCAGGCTCTGTGCTGACAATATGGAGCTTGCTTGGGATTCTCTCTCTCTGCCCCTCTTACCCCATTTTCTCTCTCTTTCCCCAAAATAAATAAACATTAAAACATTTATTACAACTTTTTTTTCTCTCTTGTGTAACTGATACAGCATCTAATATGGGAGGCCCAGAATGAGAAAAGACTTCAGCTCTACTTCTCAAGATACTACTGAAATCCTGGCTTATAATTCTGTCAAATCTTTTTTTTTCTTTTAATTAAAATTTGTTTAATGTTTATTTATTTTTGAGAGAGAGAGAGAGAGAGTGTGCACAAGCAGGGGAAGGGCAGAGAGAGAGGGAGAATCCCAAGCAGACTCCGCGCTATCAGCACAGAACCCAACACAGAGTTCGAACTTGTGAATTGAGAGATCATGACCTGAGCCAAAGTTGGACGCTCAACCAAATGAGCCACTCAAGCGCCCTACTGTCAAATCTTTACTGAAGCTGGAAACAAAGACAACTAGAAACCAAACACTTAAATTAACAGTGCAGGAATTTATATCTTGAATCTTTAGGTTCTGGAAATGATTTTTTTTTCTTGAAAACTGCCGTAATGTTACCTGTTATTTAGTGTATAGAGTTAGAAAAAAGGAAGGGGGCGAGAAGGTAAGGAATGTTTAGGTGGGAGAGAGCCAGACAATAATTTGGGGAGCTGTTTTCCTTAGAAAACCATATATGACATTTTTAATAGTTAAACAATTTTTCCCAATAAATCCATCCAGCTATGGAATTTGGTTAAGATTAGAATTTGTGAGGGGTACCTGGCTGGCTCAGTCAGTAGAGCACGTGACTCTTGACCTTGGGATTGTTGAGTATGAGCCCCATGTTGGGTATAGAGATTACTTAAAAATTAAATCTTAAAAAAAAAAAAAAGATTAGAATTTGGAGCATTTTCTTCTGCTTAAATTTAAGTGGAAGCTATAAATGCCATTTTCAGAATCCTGATCTCTCCCACAAACCTTGCCTGTTTTTTTTTAAGCATAATGAGGTATTTGTATTTATTTTTATATGTATTCCACCAAGACTTCAACTAGATTCCAGGTGTTCACATTTCTTTTGACCTTAAAAATTCTACTTCAAAGCCATTAAATTAAATGTTTAAATGGCCCTTCCTAGCTTTAATTATATAGCTATATAGTCAGTAAAAAATGAATCTATATGGATAAGAACTTTATGAAAGAAAGAAAATACCCATTCTAAAGCTTGGCTTGAATGAGCACTCAGATACTCAGAAAACTTATTTCTGTATTTTTAATGAGGTTAATAGGCTTTCCTAAACATGATGGGAATATTTCCCATAAATATTGACTACATTTTAGGGGTTCACCATAAACAAAAAGTCTGATACAGACTCCTCTCTGAATCAAGGAATTCTTACAAAAGAACTCAATTTTATAGGTCAGTTTATCAATAACTATGTTCTAAAAAAAAATAATAATAAGTCTACCCCAAAACTTGCTTCTGAGACTTCAAATGAAACACTTTTTAAGAGCCTCATTCACAAAGAGAATCTTCCAGTTACTTCCATTTTCCTAACCAGGAAACAAATTTTAATGCACTACTTCTGTTCAATCATAGCCACCCTCCTCATTTTCATCATCTTATTTTTATTTTAACAGTTGTGTGTGTCCAGTAGGAATTGAAAAAGCAGACAAAGTCTACACTAATACCTCTTGAATCTATTAAGAGATCCAGAATTTTAAAGAAACCTAACTGTTCAGGCCCTTGGGCTCCATGATTCTGTATAACTTAAATCCTTTAAAAACGCCCAAGGAGAGGGGACGTCTGGGTGGCTCAGTCAGTTAAGCCTCCATCTTCAGCTCAGGTCACGATGTCACTGTTTGTGAGTTCGAGCTCCACATTGGGTCCTCTGCTGTCAGCACAGAGCTCACTTTGGATCCTCTTACCTCCCTCTTTCTCTGCCCCTTCACCGCTCACATGCCATCTCTCTCTCTCTCGCTCAAAAATAATAAATTAAAAAAAAATTAAACAAGAAAAAGAAGTCCAAGGGGTGGGGCACCTGGATGGCTCAGTTTTAAGCGTCTGACTCTTGGTTTCAGCTCAGGTCATGATCTCACGGTTCATGACTTCAAGCCCCGCATTGTGCTCTGTGCTGACAGTGCAGAGCCTGCTTGGGATTCTCTGTCTCCATCATTCTGCCCCTCCCCTGCTCCTTTTTTCTCTTTCAAAAATAAATAAATAAACATTAAAAAAAGAAGAAGAAGAAGAAGCCCAAAGGGTTGAGAAAAGGCTGGATAGGACTTTTAGGGTTTTTTTTTTGTTTTTTTTTTGTCCATCGGCAGGACTCTACACATGGAATTAACCAAGAAACATTCTTTTTCCCAACAAGTAATTTTGAGCTGTATTATGATCTACTTCCGACAAGTGATGCTCACAACAATCCTACAAGGCTGAAATTGTCATCCCTGCTTTACAGATAAAAACAAAAACAAAAAACTGAAGCTTAGGAGGAGTCAGTGTTATGCCCAGGGCCACACCACCAGCCCTGAGATAGTTGTGATGGGAGTCCAGATCTCTCTGACCTTAAGTCCATTCTGCTACTATCCTCAGTGAACAGAAAGGAGGTCCTGGCTTATTCTTAAATGGGAGAAGCAGCTTTGCCATGATCACAAACACTATGGTGAACCTTGATCCATCCTATCATGGTGTATCTATAATAGTCAGAACAGGTTAATTATGCTATGAAACAAAGTTTTGTTCATATTGCGTATCTGAGAGCCGCTAGCTGGGAGGCTCTGTATCCCATAGTCACCCCAGGACAGAGGCTGTATCATCTTACTAAGTCAACATCTCAATATAATGCTTTATGATTCACTACAGCAAGGGAAGGGAACATGAAAAGTTGCAACATGGCTCTTAAATGCTATTGACCACAAGTGACAAAAATCCATTCACATTTTGTTGGCCAAAGCAGGTCACAGGACCATACCTAGGTTCAGGCCAATCTTCCCATATGCCTGAAAGAAGAAGAGAACCAGAAATTTTAGTCAGCTTCCATATGTCTACAACAGGACTCTCGGTAACAGGGAGCACTGGGTCGAGTCATAGGTCCTTCATCCTAGTACTAGCTGTGCCACTAGATAAGCTCCGTGACCTTGTCCATGCTCTTACCCCACTGGCCCTCCTCTGTGAGGGTTTGGGATAGATGGTTACCTCTCTGATTTTGTACCAGAACAAATCTATTACCTTAGCTAGATCTCAGAGCCCTTGCACTTGGGATGGTATCAGTGGGATTCATCTCCAACTAGAGCACACGGCTCAGGGAAGATCCTGCAGGGTGTTGCAGAAATGGACTCATTTGTGCACACAATAGGGAAGCTGGCTAGAGTCAGCTCTTAAGAATTTTGAGATAGTCCACAAAAGCTTGATGAATATGCCAAGGATTCCAAGTCACAAAATACATTTTGTTAAATCACTTTGACAAAGGCATTTTAGTTTTAACTTCTGTGGCAGAAGCTTACTGTTACTCAAAAATGGGCCCCACATATAGGTATTTCTCATTTTATATCGTAGTTGCTTCCCTAAAAAAAAGGTGGTGTGTAAATTACATTTAAAACATACAGAACCACTGTTTGAGTTTATGGAAAAACATATTAGTTAAAGAAATCCAACGACAAAAATCTTTGAGAAAGAGTGAAAAGATCATTTCTAGTTTTACTTTTTCTGTAAAATGTTGCTTGATAACGCTCAGAATTTCTGACACAGTATACTAAGTATAAAGATAATCAACTGTTCATCTGTGACTGACTTGCATTTTCATAAAATAGCAATGATACCTTACATTGGTATAGCACCTTCCAGTTATAAAGTCTTACGTTTACCTTGGATAAGAGTAGAAAGAGCATAAACTTTGCTGTCACACTTAAATTCTGATCTTGGTTTTCTTTCTTAGTAGCTATGAGCTTGTATACATTACCTCACCTCTTGGAGCCCCCATCTCATTTGTGAAATAAGAGTTTCATGACTGTTGAAAGACTGTTAATAAGAACTGTATGGTAACATGTCTACTATAGGACCTAACATGGAGAAGATGCTTAATGAAAAGTGATTTCCTTTTCTGGGAAGCAGAAAGGGGAGGTATCATTACCTGAATTTTACAGATGAGAAAGCTGAGGCCCAGAGTGATAAAGTGACTTGCCCAAAGTCTCACAAATACATGATTAGAGCCCTCACTGGCGCCTTCCTCTTTCTAGCACACTTTCTAGCACATGAAGCCCACAAGTCATTTCTAGCCCACATGAAGAGCAATGACTACACGGTGGGTAATTGTACAGAATGCGTGTTATCATGTGACTTGGGGCTGACATTTGTTATCCTGTATATGTTGTTTTTTTGTAACTTTGTCTTTTCTTTCTGCCTGGGCTAGTCATGCCCTGTGAGCCTTGTGCTCACGGGGCATCTGTCTCAGTGGTGGGTACTCAGTGAGTGCTTTTCCACTAACTGATTTTCAAGTTTTTGCAAATCCACCTAGCTCACTAGAACACAGTAGCACATTAAACAGTTAAGAGGAATTGGTTTTTAGGAACTTTGTCATCCAAGAGTGAAAATTACAAAGGGCATAATTTATTTTAGGGTACAGTAGAAAAGTAATAACACTACCAAAAATGCTGTGATGATTAAATGCTCTTATTGATGGTGACAACCTCCCTTTCCCTTCTGTGTGGCACTCAATAGTCAGTTATGACCTGGCTACTTTGCATTCTTTAACAGATGCAGACTAAGGACCTCGAGATGGCAGGCACACACCTACAATCCAGGTTATTTTTTTAAATAATTCTTTTAATGTTTATTTTTCAGAGAGAGAGAGAGAGAGAGAGAGAGAGAGAGAGAGACAGAGTATGAGTGGAGGAGAGGCAGAGAGAGAAGGAGACACAGAATCTGAAGCAGGCTCCCAGGCTCTGAGCTGTCAGCACAGAGCCCAACACAGGGCTTGAACTCATGAATGGTGAGATCATGACCTGAAATGGAGTCGGACGCTTAGCTGACTGAGCCACCCAGGCACTCCTACAATCCAGGTTATAATGATGAACAGGCATAATCCTTAACTTCATGGAACTTATGGGGAGCTAAAACTGTCGACAAGTAAGTACACAAAATATTTATGACTATACATTGTATATTATGTATAATTATAAATTATAAATGAAGGAACAGAACAAGTAACTAAGAAAGAGCATAACTGGGGACAATTTACATTAGAAGGTTAAGGAAAGAAAGCCTCCACGAAGAGGTGATAATTACACTGAGATCTGAGAAAAACTGATAAATATCAGCCAGACAAAAAGTGAGAGAAAGAGAATTCCAGGCAGAGGGATCAGCATTGTGGAGTCCTGAGACAGGAAAAAGCTTGGAATGGAAATGAGGTTCAGGGACTCTGGCAGAGGAAACTAACGTAAGGCATAAATGAGATGGGGGATTGGCCAGGACCAGATTCTTATAGGCACAGCAAGTTGCAACTGAAACATTGTAAGCGGTGACGTCATATGATTGAACTTCTGTCCTAAGGGATCTCTCAACTTTTAAAGTAAGAATAGGTTCCATTTAAGAATGGATTCGATCTGAAGGGGGAGATGTAGAACTGAGGAGACCAGCTGGGAAGCACTGCAGTGGTCCAGGTGAAGAAGAGGGAGGCTTGCACTTAGTGGGAAAGTGAAATGGAGAGACATGAATGAGACTGAAATAACTGAGGGGTAGAATCAATGGGACATAGTGATGAATACGATATATAGCAAGACGCAAAGAAAGATGATTCTCATGTTTCTGGGAATGTGGCTTGATGTACTAAGATTTGAAGGGGGAGCAGATAGGCAATGGGGATAGGAAATGACATTTTGCATTTGAGATGCCTCTGAGACATCCAAGAAAAAGAAGTCATTTGGTATAGGAGTTTGGAGCTCAAATACATATTTGGGAGTCCTTGGCACATAGGTAGTATTAAAGCAGTGAGCTGGTGGGATCACCCAGGAAGAGAGTGTATGATATACTTAGAGGAGACCCACAGCTGGGCCCAGACCTCTGAACTGATAAAGAAATTGGGGAGAACACTAGAAAAATGAAGTGTGACAGAAATAAAGAAAAATTGAGGCTTGGGAAGGAGGGAGTGGTCGGTTGCACTGTGAGAGGTAAGGTACGATGGAGCCTGAACAATACTCACCAACTGGGACTACACAGAAGTTCTTTGTGACACTGACAAGTCACAGGAGGGTGGGAGATGAAGCAGGAAGGGAGCTACAGAACCAAGAATGGGGCATGAAGAGAAGAAACAGCACTCCGAATACCTCCTGTGAAAAGCTTGGCTCTGAAGGAGAGCAGAGAGAGAATAGCTTGAGGAACATATGGGGACTAGAGGGATCTCTTACTATTTTATTTGAGAAATGTTAGAGCATATCTGTATGCCAAGGGCAAGGATCAAGCAGAATGCAAGAGGGAAGATGCCAGGGTGAAGAGAACAATGATGTCCTGAAGCCGCCAGACACCACACTCTACCTTCAGCCCCAGGTTCTAAAGTATCCTGTCTAAGGCCTGGAGGGGGTGATTTCCCCAGTGACTTCTTGGCAGTGGGGTCCTATGTATCTTCTAAGGAGCATTCACCTAGAAGCAGAGGGAAGCAGAGGCTCCTTCCCACTGTGGAGGAAGAAAGGAGAGATAGATGAAAAAGAAAAGGGGCAGAAGGGGGAAGAGGGGAAGAAAATAGAAAATGGGACTGGCCAGCCCTCCCCCGCCCACCTCCAGGTGGTTGATACAGGAGTGAAAGTGAACTCCAGGTGATAGAGGGGGGCTCTGACTCCTCAGAGGGCTGTCTTCCCCAGCTGAAGCTTAAGACTTGCCCAGACTCAGGAGGTTAGTTGCCAAGTCTTCTTTCCTTGCAGACCTCAGTCTTGTCAGTCCAGAGAAACTTCCAGTGTGGCAGCCACTATCCCAGAGCTGAGAAATCTGACTCTCATCTCTTTTTACCTCCCAATCCCCATCTAGGTCTTTTTGTTTTGTTTTAAAGTTTATTTTGTGAGAGACAGAGACAGAGACAGAGACAGAGACAGAGAGAGAGAGAGAGAGAGCGCAAGTGGGGGAAGGGCAAAGAGAAAGGGAGAGAGAGAATCCCAAGCACACTGCTTACTGTTAGCGCAGAGCCTGACACAGAGCTCAATCTCACAAAAACTGTGAGATCATGACCTGAGTCAAGATCAAGAGTCAGGTTTTTAACCAACTGAGCCACCCAGGTGCCCTTCCACCTAGGTCCTGAGCCACAGAGAACTGTGTGATTTCATTGAGCTATCACAAGAAGAAAGTGTTTTCCCTTCCCACCAAATTGGTTGTGTTTCCTGTAGGCATGGGGGTGAGGTGTGGGGAGGAGATGGCTTGCCCTGGCATCATTCATTCACTCTCTGAGGCATGAAATTTGATCACCAGTCTTTAACATGCATGACAACAAACGTTAATATTTGCCACAGAATTATCTAGCTCCCTTTGAAATTCATCTACAATGTTAGGCTCTTTGACCCCTACAGGTAGGGAATGCTACAGACTAACTTCATGTCACTTAATGCTGCTGCATCCACTATACAAATAAAGCCTTTCTTATAATATAAGACATAAGAACAAAGAAGTTCCTGACTTCTGGAAATAAATAGTACACTTCAATATTACACTACTACACTTCAACTCATTAGATTTTTGAGTTGCATA
The DNA here is from genome assembly GCF_046562875.1 of Panthera onca. Classification (NCBI taxonomy): domain Eukaryota; kingdom Metazoa; phylum Chordata; class Mammalia; order Carnivora; family Felidae; genus Panthera; species Panthera onca. The sequence continues at coordinate 97,471,413 of NC_138339.1, read as the reverse complement.
ACCAGCCAGAATCTTCTTTACTTGTCTCCTAAGCATCAGCTTACTTTATAAAGCAACCAGCTAGCAATGATTCTTCAGCCTCCCACTTAAACCTTCAGTTAGTCTTTTGCCCAATGAAATGTCTTTTTTGTTGTGATTAGCATCCTCAGTCACTGTTTTTAGAACATTAAAAAAAAAATCACCAACTAGCACTGGTTAACACGCTTATTACCTTACATATCTCTCAACTCTTCCAAATTCACTAGTATACCAGAAAAAGATCCAACTTCTTTCAGCCTTTAAGTCTGCTGTCCAAAGGTCTGAGCATTTTCTAACTTCCAGGTGGTGGTGAGCTGGGAGGCATATCTGAAACTTTTGGCTGGGGGAGGAGACATTCAAATTTTAAAAGCAGGAGCCACCACTTGACTTCTTTCTCTGGAAGTTCAACTGCCTTCCCACTGCCTCTTCTAATATTCATCATAGTCTTAAAACCCATTATTCAACATAGTATCTTTCCAACTGCTGACAAGGAGCCATTTCTGTAGTGTGTGCTTTCTCTGCTCCTTCCTTTCCTCTCTCGTGCATCCCTCCCAGATGGGCCTGTGCTTCTTGTTAGAGTGGCTTTGTTCCTTGTTCAACTACACCTGGCATTGTGCTTTTGCCTGACCACAAGGCCATTTCAAAATGCTCGTTCTTTATAGCGTAACCTTTTCTTGTGCTGAAGCCTTATCCTTCATTTTGCTCTATACAGCACTCGTCACAGGGCATAATATAATCAAGACAATGGTGGCACAGAAGAAATAACAACTGAATGTAATTATCTATTGTGGAACTGTTCATGAGTAGTCTGCCTTCTGAAAAACTATAGATAATAAAGGACAAAGCTGAGGAAAAGTCCATAGAATCTCACCATGGGAGGACTCCACCTCTGCCTCCATCAACTCATTAGATTTTTGAGTTGCATAACCAGCCAGAATCTTCTCTACTAGTCTAGGGCCAAGTGTCTTGTCAGTACTAAGCAAAATAATAAAAAATAAAAAAAGAATTGCTTTTTATCCATGCTGAGTTACCAAGATACAAACTTAGAAGTAACGCTCATGTTGAAGATTGTTACATATTTTGCAAATACTAAAAACACATTAAAGTTGATATAGTTTATATGAAATCAGCATAGTTACATATATGTGTAATAAAAAGAAGCAATTTTGTTGTAACCAATTTCTTAAAAATTACACAAAGATAATATCTATGGTTTATGCTGTTTCTGCCATTTTGACTAGTGTTTTCACTTCTTGGTATATTAGGTTAATGCTCAAGGTCCATTCTGTTTTTCAGCTTGCAAAATTAATGTCTAAGTGCTAATATGAGAGAAGTCAAATCTTATTTTTTTAGACTGTCTTGCTTCCAATGACTGGAATCAACATATCCATCCATTCACACACTTCTCAAATGTCAAAACAATGATGTTTATTCTTTCCTAATATTTGTTGAGGGCTTACTATGCCAAGCATTGTCTTAAATGCTTTGACATATTGGTTAGTTTTATCTTCATGCTAATTCTGTAAGGTAGTAATATTGCTGTCTCCTAGATGAGGAAACTGAAGCCCAGACAGAATAAGTACATTGTCCAAGGTCACAGCATGAATTTGCCTGCAGAACCTAGGCTCATCTTGACTAATTGCAACCCTGCCTCCATGATGGATCTGGACTATAGCTGAGGAATAAAATCTGAGAACTTACTGGTAACACATGGAGAAAACTGAAATTACATAATCAATTAAATGATCAAATAAGTTAATATTTGGAATAGGTATGAGGTTGGATTTGTAGATAAGATTCCCCAACTTGTCCCACCTGATATCTTATGTTCCTAGTACATCTGGAAACAATGTACATGTCTCATCACATGTCCCTAATGCAGTTCTTGAGGACTTTGGTAAAATTTTACATGACTCAGCACCTCACTTCCTGCTCTGGCCATAGGACTTTGGGCCAGAAATAAGTATTTTCATGATTTCATTTAGCAAATATTTAGCTGCTGAAGTGAAGAGACAGCCAGGGCTGCTGTCAGATGTACTGCTTAGGGGTGGTTTGCTGGGATGTGAAGCCTAGAATGGACTATAATTCAGCCAGGCCAGAATACAAAGCCTAAAATTTGATTCAATTTTCTAGTATAATCTCATAAAACAAAAGAAAACAAAAAGTAAACAAAAATGTCTCACCTAAGAAAATATCTTAATTTCTTCAAAATTTACTTCTATGCAAAGTGTCTTGGAATGGAATAGTCATTAATTAGGCCAGAGATTTTACTACCTTTTATTATCTTCTAAGAATACACCTCTTTTTACTGACACTACAAGGCAAATTCACAGCTTTATTGTGAGCTCAAAACCAAATTTTGTAGAAGGGGCTTCTGGTATCTATCAAACCTTCTTTAAAAGTACTTTACAAGGCTTTCTGCTACATTTCCTGACTTTCAACAGCTAGAGGTGCAGGTAGTGAATTGTTATGTGTGGACGTACCTAGAACCATCAATGGTGTATCTATTAATATTGGTTTCTAATGGGTGAGAGATGCAAAGAAAAACAAGTACCTGGTCCCTGCCCAGACATAGGCAGCTGGTCCAGTAGATGGTAAAACCAGGTAAGCTGTCATGATATAGCTAGAGAACAATTTTAAGCAATACAAATAATTAGGGTGTTTGTTCTGTCAGGGAATGTAGTGTTAGAGGAGCACTTTCATCAAGAGAAGCTACTTAAAGTCAGAAGTAGTAATATGTAATTTTAGAACGATTATGCTAAATTAAGTATCTATGTAGTGGCAAGAAAGCTGAATAATTTTACTTCCTAAATTTGCAAAGGATGTCTGCAGGGTGACTGAGTTCTTGGCAAATCAAATAAGGGCAATGGGAATAATTTCCTGTGTGACTTGAGGCAAGCTCATTCCTTGTTTTGGGCTTCAGTCTTCTTGTCTATAAAAGATGGGGTTAAACTGGAAAATTCTGTGGGTCTCTGACAGCTGTAACATCCTGAGGTATGACTGTGTCTCCATGCATAGAAATAAGACAAATCTGTAAACTGCCCAGCTTTTAGAAGGATCTATGAAACAAGGAAGGGTGTGCCATGACTGTCCCCTGGGGGAGGCAAGGGATGAAGACATTTCCCAGCCAATGTTCCTGAGATATTTTCTTCATGGTGCTCAGAGAAATCTTTTCTTATCTTGGTGAATCTTCTCTGAAGGGCTTCATCAAACTTCAGGACAGATGGCATCCCTCACTTCTGCTAATTCTGAATCCTAGCAACATCTATACCCTCTCTCTAACTTTTAAGTTGTTTGATAGAGTTGACTGATTTTCTTTCTAAACTCATATGCTCTCATTTATCTATTTCCCTAGGATCTCTGTTTCTCTCTCGAATTCAGATTGAGTTAATCAATTTTACTATCACCACTCCCCAGTTGATTAAATCCTAAATTTTATCATCAGAGTATTTTCAGGAGATAATATGTTATAAAGTTTAAAGTAATTTTTAATTAACATCATAATATGCTCATAATTGCATTTTCCATAAATTTCTTTAAACTTATGGAATCCTGGTTGAAGGCAGAGTTTGAACCCTAAAACTAATCACTGGATATTTCCCAAGATACAATATGGTAGACTTCTCACCTTAACAAACTAATTTTTGTAGCTGCTTTCGTTATATGACACTAGGAAAAATAATATTAATACATTTGACATTTTCCAAGTATAACCCAAATAATACCACATAAATGTAAAATGAGGATGCTCATAATCTCTGTAGAAACTTAATGTATGATATTTAAAAACAAGTTTCTATGGGGCACCTAGGTGGCTCAGTCGGTCAGTTAAGCATCCGACTTCAGCTCAGGCCGTGGTCTTGTGGTTCGTGGGTTCCAGCCCCGCATTGGGCTCTGTGCTGACAGCTCGGAGCCTGGAGCCTGCTTTGGATTCTGCGACTGCCTCTCTCTCTGCTCCTCTCCCGCTTGCACTCTGTCCCTCTCTCTCAAAAATGAATAAATATTTAAAAATTTTTTTAAATAAATAAAAGGAGGAAGTCATTAAAAAAAGTTTCTAGAATTAACTAATTAAATTAATTAAATGCCACATGGCTAATGTATAAGTCCCTGTCATGTTAGTATATTAAAACCACAATCCTTATTTTACTTAACAAATAATCCTTATTACTACAAACCAAAGTCAAGACTACAGTTTCTTGTAACACATCCCTCTGGACAGAAAACTTCACTTAGTTATGCATTCAAAGAGCTTATTTGCTTCTGAAGATGTTTATGTGACCTCTGGAGAACACACCGCAGTGCAGATTTGCCCAAATCAATTTGGCTCTTTTGACTGACCACAAAGGCCAAGTCAATAAGAAAACATCAAGTCAGTCAAAAAACTGCTTTATGTTTTATAAACCAACTTCACTAGTCAAATGGGCTAAAACCATCAAACCAGTTCAGGTTGATGGACAGTCTTCATTTAATCCCAGTAGAAGAGAAACTGCCCATCATTCCCATTCCTTCAAATAACAAGAGTTGGGCCCACGTGGAACAAACCTGAGAGTGAGTTTCTGATCTAACACAAAAGCCAATCCTCAAACATTACAACAGAAACAGCACAGGGAAATAGGAGCGTGGCCCCATCTCAGCCAGCTCAGGGCCACAGTTAGGCGGGGGGGGGGGGGGGGGGGGGGGGGTGGTTAAGGGGGACCTTTTGATTCACAGAAGTGAGCTGCAAAGTAAAGGTGAGGCACTCTGAATCTTAACATCTCTGCTTGGTGGATATTTTCCAAACAAATGCTCTTTTCTCCTTTCCAGTAATAATTCCACATCCATTCTCTGTATTCTTGAACCATCACACCTGTTGACATTTTGGGTATCACAAGAAAGCCCTGAAAGATGAGAGGAGAACCCACTGAAGTTATTTGTGCTTTTAGTTATTTCTGAGAGAAAGGTGAGACTGCAGCAAACCAGTAAAGCCACGTGCTGTATCAAAGCTCAAAGTCTCACATAAAAGCACCACCTGTAGCTTCTCCTTTGAAAGAAAAGTCCTTGGCAAACAATGGCCTGAGTGAGCCAGTTTAATCAGGCAGGAGTCAAGATCACTGAGACATAAATTAAGCATTCATCCTTGAGTAGCAGCCAAGCAGCCAAAGCCCCCATAATCCCAATTAATCCCATTTTGTGCAGTTGTCCTTGGGCCAAGGGCAGAGGGGAAGAGAATTTGCACATGTTGGTTCCGCATCAGCTCTTTACCTTTACAGAGGGTGGGTCTGTAATAAAGGAGTGCACCTATACAAGTGTTCTTGTCCTGACGGTGTAGCAATTAGCGCCCTCCCCTGCCCAGCTTCTGCGATCTTGTCAGCAAGAACTTACTTCAAGGACACCCTACACTTACAGAGAGTTAGATGCTCGGGATCCTTTACGACAGACATGACTCTGTTTCGTTCTTTTTGTACAACCGAATTCCCATCACCAACTCCTGTAGTCACACAAAAGGAACACTCTACAATCTCCTTGGAACTCGTTTTTTTCAACTGATGCTCTGTTCTGGACGAAAAGTTGACTAGCTTCCCAGGGATAGGAAATTTCCCTCCAGAGAGCAGCCATTCTGTCCACAGATAGAAATCAGCCTAATAGGACACTGCTCACCTCTCTTGCTCCTTGTGGAAAGGAAACTCTACTTGCTTTCTGCGGACAAATCCTCACCTTTGCTACAGATTCACTGTGCGCAGGGCCTCAGGTCCACTTCCCACTTTATCAGAAGCTGGCCCAGACACCAGCTGAGTGGAAAGGGCTCTGTGACAGAGACTGCTAGCTGACTGGCCACCAAAAGCCTTCCCTCCTTCTTCAGACATACTCATAGGCCCTTGTCTCCAGACTTCCTTGTAGTTGGGGGAAAGAAAGATGACATATCTTTCTCCAGTCCATAGACTGGAGTCCATAGACTCTCTCCAGTAGAACATGAGCACAGGTGGTGTGGACCTTTATTACTTTGGCCTACAAAAACCTCCTACATATTCCTCTGTGTCCTTTCCCCTTTCTGGCTAAGATGGAAATATATACCTAAACATACATACACACACACACACACACACACTCCCCCATATTGTCCTGAAATTTTTTTTAATGTTTATTAATTATTTTTGAGAGACAGAGAGAGTGAGAGGGAGAGAGAGAACATTCAGGCTTCCAAGTGGGGTTGGGGCAGAGAGAGAGAGAGAGACAGAGCATCCAAAGTGGGTTCTGCACTGACAGCAGGGAGCCTGATGCAGGGCTCAAACTCATGAACCATGAGATCATGACTTGAGCCAAAGTTGACTTAGCTGACTGAGGCACCCATGTGCCCCCCCCTTTTTTTTGAGAGAGAAAGAGAGAGCGAGCAAGCACATGCAAGATGCAAGCTGGGGAGGGGCAGGAGAGGGAGAGAGAATCTTAAGCAGGCTCCACACCTGGTGTAGAGCACAACACAGGGCTCAGTTGTGAGATCATGACCCGAGCTGAAATCAAGAGTCAGATGTTCAATCAACTGAGCCACCCAGGTGCCCCTGAAAGTCAAGTTTTAAAGATGGGAGTGTCTGGGGCACCTGGGTGGCTCAGCCAGTTAAGCGTCTGACTTCGGCGCAGGTCATGATCTCGTGGTTTGTGAGTTTAAGCCCCATGTGGGGTTCTGTGCTGACAGCTCAGAGCCTGGAGCCTGCTTCAGATTCTGTGTCTCCCTCTCTTTCTGCCCCTCCCCCATTCATGCTCTGTCTCCGTCTCTCAAAAATAAATAAACACATTTTTAAAAAGTTAAAAAAAAAAAAAAGATGGGAGTGTCATCAGCCTGGATCCCAAAGGACTACACAGAGCACAGCCACATATCCTCTTTATCTTTTTGAACCTTATACTTCCAACCTTATTGTACTGTTATGCGAAAAAGAAATAAATTCCCTTTGTGCTGAGCAATTACATGTTTGGGTCTTTCTGTTACCATAACCTAATCTACCCAACCATGCAGGCTAAAAACCCACCAACTTCTTGATATTCTATAGGGCTCTAACTCTGGACTGTTGATCTTCTCTGGCCACAGGTCAGGAGAGAGGAAAGAGAGGTCAAGGTGGTCAGGACCCCACAGCCCAACCAGAATCTTGCAAACCTGAGCTTCAGAAGCTCCCTGAACTCTCTGTCTACATCCATCTTTTCCTGTATGTGAGCCCTTATGTTCTCTGTACTGATGGTGAGCCAGGCTCTCAGGGTCTTCTCCATGCAGAAGTACAGGCCTTTCTGGCTCTCACTCAGCTGACTCATTTGTGACTCAGACCTATGAGTCAAGCCCCTCAAGGTAATAGAGAAGTAAGCCCTGACCTTTTGTGCAAATTGGGCTGAGAAGAAATCTGCATGCCTTTCACTGAAACTTTTCACTCTAAATCAAATTTAAAAGAATGATGTCTGTGGGCTCTTGTTTTAACTGCAATAAGTCTCTGTCCCTTGAAGTCTTTGTTTCCTGAAGAATGTCAACTTTAATTTCCAGAATTTCAGTTAATTGTTTAAAAATAAATTTGAGAAAAAGAAATAAAAATAATGCCTATTTATTGATCTTTGAAGATGTTAAGCATTAAATTTTTTAGAAGAAGTAGTAGAAAATAGTACTAGCATTCTCATGACAATATACTGGCATCAAGAGAATTGACTTTAGGGGATCTAATTAGCATTAATAACAGGACAAATGGGACATTAAACACTTTGATCAATGTTAAGTTTAAAAAAACCCCACCTGTGCTTTAAGCAGATAGGGCTGTTTTCTTTGAGAGAAAAAATACACTAATTTAATTAGAAAGGATCAGACTTGTTAACAGACAATGTAGAAAAGGTTCAGCTAAGGAAATCATTTGCTCATAAAAATCATTATTTAATTTTTTTTGTTTTACTCAAACTCATCGATATTCATTTTGTGTTTGTTGATAAGAAGTTACAAAGCAAGGTAAGAAGCTGTACACTCCTGCAGGTAAGTCAGCACCCCCTAGATAGGTAGGGCAGTTAAAACTGAGTTTCTACTTATATCTTACATTGCTGGTGGGAGCATAAATCTGGCAGTTTCTACAAAAATTAAACACTTACCATATGACTCAATAATTGGTATGTGGAGCATTTATTCCAAAGAAATGAAAACTTACACTTACATAAAACCTTTACACAATTGTTCATTATCAGCTTCATTTGTAATAGACAAAAGCTAGAAACAACCAAAATGTCCTATAATAGATGAATAATTAAACAAAGTGTAGTACATCTATACCATGGAATATTACTCAGCCAAAAGAAGGAACCAACTATTTGGGTGCCTGGATGGCTTAGTCAGTTAAGTGTCCAACTCTTGATCTCAGCTAAGGTTTTGACCTCAGGGTCATGAGTTCAAGCCCCATGTTGGGCTCCATGCTAGACATGAAGACTACTTAAAAAAAAAAAAAAAAAAAAAAGGAACCAACTACTGATACGTGCAACAACCTGGATGGATCTCAAGGACATCTGCTGAGTGAAAAAAAAAAATCAATCTCAAAAGGTTATATACTATATGATTCCATTTATATAGCATTCTCAAAATGACAAAATTATACAAATTAAGAAGAGACTAGTGGTTGTCAGGAATCAGGGATTGTCAGCTATGGGGATGGGGAAGGTTAGTGAAAAAAAAACCAACAACAATTTTCTAACTTCCACTTCACATGGCACAAGTAATTTTAAACTCTTAAGTATTTCTTTTTTTTTTTAAGTTTATTTATTTTGAGAGAGTGAGAGAGCATGTATACATGAGAGGGGTAGGGGCAGAGAGAGAAAGAGAGAGAGGGAGAATTCCAAGCATGCTCTGTGCTGTCAATGTGCCTGACTTGGGGCTCAATCATATGACTGTGAGATCATGACCTGAGCTGAAACCGAGAGCTGTCCGTTCAACTGACTGAGCCACCCAGGTGCCCCTACATTTTTAAATATTTCTAACTCTGTTTTCATGTGTGCTAAATATTTTGAACAGGAGTAGTCAATGACACTTTCAGAATAATGATAATGCAAAGCATATTTTCCCATATGAAAGAAGCGGTCAGATGATCTGTATTAATCAGGGACTTCAAAAGTGAGGAAGACACTTTAGGGAGTATATAACATGATCTATTAAGGAGTAGGAGAGAAACATTAGAACACCTGTTTCTATTTATTGCATACATAATGCATCTAAAATTTCTATTTTAGAGAGTCTTTTATAATGCATATATTAGTTTCATAGTACCATTATATCATTTACACAAGTAAATGTGACTATGTACATGCAAGCTCAAAAATGTATCCCTGATAGGACTGTATGAAGGAATATTCCTCAGAAAGATGTAAGAAGAGCCCTGATTGTTGGTCTTCTGTTTGCTTTCAACTGTTGGTATCTGTGGCCTAAATTTCTGCTTTTAGTCTTCTTTTTTCCTCACTTAGTATGCATTTCTTGTGTGAGAAATCAACTCCCATAGTTATAACTGCTGTCACTGTGGTAAAATGGTAAGACTCTAGAACCACAACATGCTCCTGAGCAAGCTTCAAATTCAGCTGCCCACAGAACATTAGTCCATCAATATGGCCCCAATAAGTAAGCATACCACCCCCGCTCAAATTGAGCTCAATATTTTCCAGCCCTCCTCATTTTAAACCTGCTCCTTTTATTGTATTCCTCATCCTTGTCTGTAATTCACATGATCACCCTAGCCAGAAATATGATGGTTATCTGAGATTTTTTCCTTTCTCTTGCATTTCACATTGTTAACTTTTACTTTTTCATTATCTCTCAATTCCTCCATGTATTAGACCTTCAGGTACCAATGTAGATAAATCTCAAAAACATAAGAAAAGCAAGTTGTAAAAATATAGTATAATATGTAAAATTCTAAACCCATAAAATAGTGTATATTGTTTATGGACACATACATTCACCTAAAAACTAAAAACCTGCATGAAAATAATACACCCAACCCCAGGACAGTGATTATCTCTGTGGAAGGAAGGAGGAGGAATTAGAGATAAGGCCACATTTCTTTTTAAAAAGTTGCAACATGTTGACTTATGTTAAAGCTGGGTAGTGGTCACATGAGTGTCAGTTATATTACTATGTGAAGTTTTCTGTGTTTAAAATATTTCATAATTGAAAACTTTTTAAGAAAAAAAATTTAATTCCTTTCCTTACCTCCCCTGCCCATGGCCAAAGGGCCTAGTTCAACCTCCTGGTATTTCTCTATAGATGATTACAATGTTCTCACTGATCTCCCAGCCTCCTTTTTTGACCCTCTTTAACATTATCAGTCACATTCAGACAACACAAATATTCTATAATAAAAACTGGTGCATGTTACACCTCTGCTATGACCCTCTAATGGGCCTGTATCAGTTAGAAAATGGCACAAAATGCTGAATAACAAACAATCACAAAAATCTCAGATGCATGCAACAATAAGCATTTATTTGGCCTACGAATTATAGAGGTCAGCTGGGTTACCTGGCCTAGGCTGGGCTTTGCTGGGATGAGTTTGCTCTGGTCCACATGGCTCTCATCTTGCCAGCCTGGATATGTCCTCATGGTGATAGCAGAGATACAAGCAGGGAAATGGAAACATACCAGGCCTTAGCTTGAAGCAGGTACACCATCACCTACACCTCATTTTATTGGCCAGAGCCAGTCACCTGGCCACACGCAAAGTCAAGAGGTAAAGAAACATACTTTTATTTTTTGATAAGAAATGAAAAGTCACACAACAAAGAATGTAGATACAAAGAGGGGTGAAGAATTAGGGCCAATTAGCATCTTCAAAAAGCTGAGCATTTAAGGATAACTTTTCCTCCTTAGTGAGACAGAGACAGTACTCTATGAGGGCACCCTGCACCACCTTCCTACCCTCATACCTGTTGCTCTGCCCTTTGTTTAGGCCATTCTGAACTATATGCATATTCCTGAATGGGTCCTGCTATTTCTTCTCTCTTTGCTTTTACATATGTTACTTTTTATCTTTATTAGGCAAACACCCACTTATTCTTCACTGCCTGGACTCAGATCTATTTATTTGTTTATTTATTCAGATGGAAAGAGAGAACAAGTTGGGGAGGAGCCGGGGGGGGGGGGGGGGGGGGTGCGGACAGAGGATACAAAGCGGGCTCTGTACTGACAGCAGAGAGCCCAAACTGGGGCTCATACTCACAAACTGCAAGATCATGACCTAAGCCAAAGTCAGATACTTAACTGACTGAGTCACCCAGGTGCTCCCCAACTCACAACTTCTTGACCAATCTTTTCCCAGGCAGAATAATTTTCAGCTCCTACCTTCATCCCAGCAGAATGGTCCACACCCCCTCTATCTTCACTTATCTTGAGCATACAATATCGAAACCCAGGACGACTCTTACTGGACTATGAATTTTTTAAGAACAGAGATTTCTATCTTCAGTGCTTAGGATTTTACTGAGGCTCAATAAATGTTTGTTGAATGAATACAATCTTCCTAGGAACTAAGTAAGGCATACTGTGACAAAGGAGATCACATATATCTGGTTTTCAAGGGAAGTGAAACTCTAGTTGTAAATTAATATACTGATATCCTAGAAAAACATTTATTTAGCTTAGAACTTGATCATTTTCAAAGGAGCTGCACCAGGGGTCTCAACCTTGAATCATGGAACCACCAATAAGATGCCATACACCCAAGTGAAGAGTGGGCTAAGAGCCATCTGACCTTATCCATTACGTTACTATGCAGTACAGTTTGAAGATGGAAGAGACCTGAGGTATATATGCCTCATGAAAGGCACATCAGTAGGGTATATGAAGGAAATCAGAGGGCAAATCCCTTTCCAATATGTTAATAGCTAGAATCATTCACTGCCGAATTCTTGGAAGAGGTCCTAAAATCAGGTTGTGATTGATGACTCTACTATCCACTATTATAGGAGAACAAAGGGAGGGACTGAATCCATGAAAAGCTGTCTTTGGAGTTCACATGACCTTATGCGCTGCTATATTTAAAAATTATCTATATTTTCCTTGGTCAATACAGTCTCAATTTGGAGTGATAAATACCAGCCCCTTCTTTAAAACATCATGGGTTTTGTATTCAACGTGAGGCCCCAAGCAGAAACACCCTGTGACACCACCTAGATTTATAAATAGCCAGAAAAAAAAAAAAAAAAAGAACAGTTAGCTAGAAACAATGGAATCACTGTTTTTGTTTGCTTGTTTCTTTATGGGGAAAATGTAAATTAAGGAACAAGAAAACAACACTTTAGTCAATCAAGAGGCATAAATGGCACCCCCAAGGCTTTACACATTCAAGACAGAGCTAATTACAGCATTAACAAACGCTTTACTACTATCAGGAGAGAGAACTAGCTGCTTCATCTGCTGCTTCCATTTCTAATTTCCTTAAATCCAGGAAAATGTACAAAATGACTTTATGCCAATATTACATGCTACAAAGCAGAGTTCATTTGGGTGGTTCTGGCAAAGAGATTGTTCGTCAATGTTGTTAATGTACACTAGAAGACATCTGATGTGAAATTCATAATTGAAATGTTATGAGCGGTTTAGCATATGGATCCTTCACATCCACTTAATTGCCAGTTTAGTAATAATTTTATGTAATGAAGCATTATTAATAATACGTGAAATACTAAATTGACGTAATGCCCTAAAAACGTAATATGACATTTGCCACTGAAAGAATATTATGATTCCAGGTGTCTTTACTATGATTTCAAAAACATATGTGATATTACATAAAACACTGAATTAATCTTTGGAAACAGCTTGGTTATGATGTATTTCAAACTGACTCACCAAGTTATAATCTTTTTTTTTTTTAAGTGCAAAACTTTGACTGCCTTATGGAGTCACATTGCAACTGTTCCTTGAAGCTCTCACATTGTTAGATGTTTGCCACCTTGCTCCTCCATGGCTGAGGTGGCATTTGATATGCCAGGAGGGGAAAACAAGACAGAAAAAAGGTTTGTCCCAGTCCAAGCACTGAAAAAATACAGGGAAGCAGAAGCCAAATGGTCTCTATCGACAGATCCTCAAAATTTCATCACATTTTAAGGATTTTTAAAGTATCTTAATAGTTTCCAAAACCTTCTGATTGGGGTCATGATTATCATTTGTGAGGCCTGGGGGAAGAATGCAAGTGGAGGCTCACATACCATATGTTTACATACATAACAAACCATTATATAAAACATGATTTTTCCTATTGACAGATATTCTGTCATGTTACCAAAATGGAAAAATATACAAAAAGGCTTGGTTTTTGTTGTTCCATTGATGGGCTTGGATGAATAATAAAATAAAAATACACATAATTCATAAAAAATTAAAATTCATTCCATAAAATGTGTTTTTCCTGCTTTTATTTCATTCAGCGAAATTACTAAAGATGCTAAACACTAAGTTGTGTTTTATTGACAGTAGTGACCTAAATGACTTAAAAATAGAATGTAACTGTACTCAGGACAGAAATTCTAATAATTTTCATAACCTGTAAATTAAATTTTAAAAAATTAATATTATTTTTCCAATAATTTCTCTTCTAAAATATTCAAAATTATGTATTAAACTTAAAAGGCAGAATTAAAATAATGAATATAAAAACTTAAGTCTGTTTATTTAAATAATGCTGAAAATTCTAAATCAATATTTTGAATTTTATTTCTTTTTAAAAGTTTATTCATTTTAAGAGAGTGTGCATGAGTGGGGGAGAGGCAGAAAGAGAGAGAGATTCCCGAGCAGGGTCTGTGGAGCCCGATCTCACAAACTGTGAGAGCATGACCTGAGCCAAGATCAAGAGTTAGATGCTTAACGAACAGAGCCACCCAGGCACCCCAATATTTTGGATTTTAAATGAAATCTTATTAAGAATTTTATGAAGATAAAACTATTTGCAATTATAGCATGCAATGTCCATCTTGTTGCCAATGTAAAGAACTAGTACCACACTTTCACATGTATGTCTAGACAAATATATCTCTATCTATATTTATATACATATATAGATATTTGAGTAATATGAATAATTTAATACTGTAAAATGTTCCTAATCCACCAAGTACAACCATTGCAAATATTGCCCTAACTTGTCAACCAAGAATTGGAACTCAACTGGAACGTGGAAGAGGAGTGAGAAAATGGGTGCTTAGCACTACTGGGAAACAATACTTCATAGTATAAGGGTCTATTGCATTCATGCTGACAGGAAGGATTTGACAAGTTAATTAATTTGTCTTTTCTCTTACCTAAGCGCTTTAGCCACTTAAATCCCCCTGCACTCAAAAGCAGTGTCCATCTCTGAAGCTGGCAGTGGCACAACCCACAACTCTCCTCAGCATTTAGATGCAGTTGCTTTTTGTTTTGAGGACACAGGCTAGGCCACATGGAAAAGTGTTTCTTGGGGCTTGAAAATATTAGGCATATAAGCTGACATTTAGGGATTTGGGATTCCTATGTCAGCAATGAGTACTGGATCCTAAGTGACCAAGGTATAGGTGTTCCTTAATAAACTGTGTGTGTGTGTGTGTGCGCGCGCGCATGTGTGTGTTTGCATGCGCATGTGTATGTGAATGTGATTGTATGGTCCTCTAGAATGCAGGTCCCTGAACAAGGCCATCTCTTCCCTGGCTCTAAGTGTAGCACAGCATGTGGTACATGCATACTGAAAAAGTTTAATAAATGTTGCTTTCACACCAACTAACAACACTACCTCGTAGACTCTGTAATATTCCCCTACATGCTTCCCTATTTGAGCCAGACTATAGCTTAAATCTTCCCCCATCTATATGTGGTATGCTCTGGAGGAGTGGCCATCACTGGAGTTTTTGGGATGTCCAAGGCTGGTTTAGTTGGTTCACCTAGGTATTGCCATACTGCTTGTTAAAGTACTGAAATATCCTCATACCATTTGTTAAACAATAGTTTCCTTGAACCCCATATATGCATTCCACCCTCATGTCCCCCTCCTCCCTTCTCTGGGACCGTCTGCCCAAGATCTCCATACAGAATCTCTCCAGACCCTGCTTCAGTGCCTAAGCCACATGTATTGCTCAATATTTCTAACATCACCTTTGTACATGTCTTACAGCAAGGCGAAAGTACAGGTGAAAGGGACAATGGATTAACACCATTCGCACTTATACCAAATAGATCTATTGAAGAGAGCATCACTGGTAGAATATTGGTAGAATATTTCTGGATGGCACCAACTTATCTGTATAATAGAAGGAGAAGAGATGCCCTTTCATTGTGAGGTTGGCTATTGAAATCTGATTGAGGGTCAGCTAGGAGAGCTATTTCCATACTGACAGATGTTCAGTGGCTTTTGTCAAATGAGTTGGTGGCCTTTATCCAGTTCCAAGTGGCCAGATGTCCAAATCACTAAAATCACTATTCTAAGCTGATGTGTGATCTGATTAAGGTCCTTCTTGGGCTTTTTGGCTCAGAGTTCAGAACTGAATTCGAGTGGAGATTGAGACAGACCTATAAAGAAGAGCTACCACACACTCTGATTCTAAGACAAAACCAAATAATGAAATGTACCCAGCACTAACCTACTTTGCAGATAAACCTAGAATTTAATCTTTATAAACTATTAATTTAGCACTTTTCAAGAAGTCTGCAAGAAAATAATTTGTTATTAAAAATAGTTGTGGGGGCTGGGTGACTCAGTCAGTTAAGCATCTGACTCTTGATTTCTGCTCATGATCTCATGCTTCATGAGATTGAGCCCCACTCTGGGTTCCACACTGGGATTGTGGAGCCTGCCTCGGATTCTCTCTCTCTCTCTCTCTCTCTCTCTGCTCCTCCGCTGCTCACATGTGCTCTCTCTCTCTCTCAAAATATATAAAACCTAAATAAATAAATTGTGTTATTTCAATGTCGTATATTTTTTATACTGACCAGTAAAGGCTGGGAGAGTGAAATAAAGGAAGAAGAGTCTACATGGTGGGGCATTTTCCAAGTTGAAATCAATTACTTTGATTTCCAAACCCAAGTCAGCCCAGCCTCTTCCAACCTCAGATTGAGGATGGCCTAGAGTATCTTCTAGAGCTTGGCCCAGTACCAAATAAGAGCTGAGCTTTATATGTACTTTGGTAACGTCCATGTTCAGAGGCAGATCCAGCTTCTGTGGGGCCTTAAGCTCACACAATTTGCAGTCTCTCTTTAAGAAAAAGAATACAAAATCATAAATTCAAAATTGCTGGGGTCCCCACCAGGGCCTTCAGAGAGTAAGGGCCCTGAAGCTTAAGCTTCATTGGTATTAGGGAAGATCTGTGTGGGCTTTCTTTGTGTAGCAGACACCAAAAGACTCCAGCTGTGACCTGTTTTCCTTCTTGTAGGTTTTTTTCTTGTGCTATTGCACCTACCCTAAAGGAGATGCAAGCTAGGCAAAATTCATGAGGTTTATGTAGCAGGGGAAAACGGGATTTTCTGTCTTTACAAGAGATACAATTAAAGGGCCACTCCTGGGGCACCTGGGTGGCTTAGCCGGTTGAGTGTCTGACTCCTAATTTCAGCTCAGGTCATGAACTCATAGTTTGTGAGATAGAGCCCTGTGTTGGGCTCCGTGCTGACAACATTCAAGCAGAGACTGCTTTAATTCTCTCTCTCCCTCTCTCTCTCTCCACCCCTCTCCCACGTACTCTCTTCTCAAAATAAATAAATAAACTTAAAAAAATAATAAAAGGCCACTCTTGAAATTTGAGCTCTGTGGCCATATGTGAAAAGGGTAGAATTTGTGCTTTTTTCAAGCTTAAAAATAGGGATAGCTGATAATTACACCTAGAAAACTCTTTCAAATCAAGTATATACATAAACTCTTGTGTACTCTGAGATGTCCAATGAAGGGAAGCAGGCTCTTTATTGTATACTTAATGGCTTACCCCCTTACGATGCCATACAAAGCCGAAGATGGGAACGGAACTGACATTATCATTACCATTATCACTCAGAAATTTTAGTTGAGATGTTGTTTCTGAAAGCCTATTTCTACTTGGTCTAAGAAAATAAATTATATAAACATCATCACATCTGTTCCTCTTTCTAAGTTTATGGGAGGCGATGGCTTTGAGAGTCAGGTGGGAGTGCATGTTCTAGTGCAGCAGTCTGAGGGAAATCGTACATACGATGCTATGGGACAGCAGGGATAGGACAAAAGGGCCAGGCCCCTGAGCTGGGTAGGGCATATGTGACGGGGAGAAGAGGAGGCATATGGATCCTGGTGATGAAGGTGAAGTAACTTTATTTTTTTCATGAAAAATATTTTTAGATTTCCAAATATATCAAGATTTCTTTTTTTTAAGTATTTATTTTCAAGAGAGAGAGAGAGAGAGAGAGAGAGAGCAGGGGAGGGGCATATAGAGAGGGAGACAGAGGATCCAAAACAGGCTCTGAGCTGACAGCAGACAGCCCGATGTGGGGCTTGAACTCATGCACAGTGAGATCATAACCTGAGCCGTAAAGTCAGACGCTTAACTGACTGAGCCACCCAGGTGCTCCTCAATATTTCTTTTAACTTACTTTTGGTTACTAACTTCCAACCAGGTTGTGGTGACTGTTCTTTAAAATGGGTTGAAATATATGACCTAGCAAATGACCTATTTTTGGAAACGTTCCACTTGTGCTCAAGAAGAATGTCCACTCTCCAGTTATTGGTGGGAGAATTCTATATGTGTCCACTAAATGAAAGTTATTAATTGTGTTCAAATCTTCTAAGTCTTCAATGATTTTATGTCTACCTAACTTACCAAATCTGAGAAAGAAAAGTAAAAACAACTCAATTTTTAAACAGGCAAAAGACCTGGATAGACAGTACACAGCCTAGAAAGTATTTATAGCCAATATGCATCCAAGAGGATGCTTAACCTTATTAGTAATTAGAGAAACATAAATCAAGACCACAAAGAGATACCATTTCTCATTTATTTAATCTGCAAAACTCAACAAGTCTGACAATATCAAGTGTTGAAAGGATATGGATCAAGAAGTTTTCTTATATATTACAAGTGGGACTATATAACCACATTGAAAAATAATATGGGGATGAGGCGCCCAGGTGGCTCAGTCGGTTGAGTGTCCGACTTCGGCTCAGGTCATGATCTCACAGTCTGAGTTCGAGCCCAGCGTCGGGCTCTGTGTTGACAGCTCAGAGCCTGGAGCCTGCTTCGGATTCTGTGTCTCCCTCTCTCTCTGCCCCTCCCCCGCTCATGCTCTGTCTCTCTCTGTCAAAAATAAATAAACATTAAAAAAATTAAAAAAAAAAAAGAAAAGAAAAATAATGTGGGGTGGCACCTGGGTGGCTTAGTCAATTAAGCATCCAACTCTTGATTTTGGCTCAAGTCCTGATCTCACAGTTTGTGAGATCGAGTTCCATGTCAGGGTCTGTGCTGACAGTGCAGGGCCTGCTTGGGATTCTCTCTCTCCTCTCTCTCTACCCCTCTGCCCCGCTTGCAGGTGCACATATGCTCTCTCTCAACGTAAATAAACACTAAAAAAAATAAAAATAATGTTGCATTACTTTGTAGAAGTGAACATTAATACACTCCAAGATTCATCAGTTCTATTCCTGGAGATACAGCCAAGAGAAACTCCTACATGCATGCATCAGAAGATGTGTGTAAAAAGCTCATTATAGCACTACTTGTAAATAGCAAAAAACTAGAAGAGACTCAAAAGCCCACAACACAAGAATAAATAGCTAATGAAATATTATACAGCAGTACTAATGCAAGAACATGAATGGATCTTAGAAATATAAGTTATTTGTATTTCTACAAAATACAAATGTTGGGGGGGCTGGGTGGTTCAGTTGATTAAGCATCCGACTTCAGCTCAGGTCATGATCTCGCAGTTCATGGGTTCGAGTCCCGCATCCGGCTCTGCACTGACAGCTCAGAGCCTGGAGCCTGCTTCAGATTCTGTGTCTCACTCTCTTTCTGCCCCTCCCCCGCTTGTGCTCTGTCTCTGTCTCTCAAAAATAAATAAATGTTAAAAAAAAAGAAAGATGAGTTATGTTTAAAAACATCAAATCCCAGAAGTTATCTATGGCATGTAATGTTTTATGCAGTTCAAAAACAACCAAAAAATTGTTTAGGCATGTATGTGTGTATGTATAAATATTAACATATGCAAAAAACATTTACCATATTGCATATATGTAAGGTAAATAAACATTTTAGGACAGTGATTTTCTTATGGGAACAAGTGACAGGATGGAAGGGAGCACAGAAGTAGATGTAAGCTACTGTCAGTGTTTTAGTTTTGGGACTGATTGGTTTCATAAGTGTTCATTATAAGAGTAAATAAATAAAGGATAGGACCACACATGGATAATGAAGACTATGTGTCATAAACTAATGAAATAGAACACTTCTGTTCACTTGAGGTTCCATTTAAATATAAATAAATGAAAGCTAGAGGAAGGCCTGAAGAATATCCAGAAATAATAAAAGGGTGGGAGATACCCAAGTTTTAGCTGTCTGTTTGTACTGTGAAGTATAATTTGGCCAGAATTCCAGACATCTGATCCCCTCAGAGCTGTTGGCAAACTATAACCCAAAGTGAAAGCCTAAGGCTGGGTTGATGGTAAGCAAGTCTGATGCTTATTTTCACACAACGATAGGTGTCTCAGCTCCTCTCAGATTCAAGAGCAAGCATCTGTTGCAAATGCTGTTTGTAGAATGAACCTTTTTCCAGATCTCATCAGCGCCTGTCCACTCCCAGTCCTGACTCTCAGTTAATTCACAGGGTCAAAGGAGATGGATTTAGCCAACATTTGATGAAGAAGCAGGAAGAGTTAAGGAAATGTATCATTCAACCTCACTCTTCTCCTGCCTTCCCATCTCTTTCCAGTGCCTCCCAATGGCCTCACAAAACAAATGATGCTACAGCTACCTCTGGAAGCCAGAAGACAAAGGATCTATTGAGGTAGTCCATATAGGTCAGCCTCTCAGGGCACAGAGCAAGATGGAGAAGCAGAGGAGTAATTCCAGAGAGATAAACAGAAGATATCCAACAAGGAGACAGGAATAAAAGTGAGAGTGAGGTTTCTTAGAAAGCTTCTGAGAGACAGACTTTTTAGCCATCTTTTTGCTCTTTCCTTGGTGGAATACAGACACGATGCCTAGAAGCACAGCCATCATATTTTGGACATGGAAGATGCAAAACACACGCTAAGAGTGGTGAATCAGGGAGAGCCTGGTTCCACAGCTGCCCTGAAACACCTATCCCTAGAAACACTACATGATAAAAACCAAAACCACCAAACAAGCAACCAATGAATCTTTTAGTTACTTAATGTCAGGTTTCCAAATTCAGCCAGATGCAATACTGACTAATTTAGATACCTTGCTAAAGTCTCCAGTCAGATGTGCTCAATTGTTAAGTTTCTGTCCTCTTTGATGTTCTAGACAGTAAGCATCATCTAGGAATGACTGGAGTTAATTGTTGATACTTCATAAGACATTCATATTCCTTCTTAAAATTAAAAATTAACATAATTGAATTGACAGTAGAAATAAGCTGAAGTCAAAATTTTCTATTATCTGCATATTAATTGATAGCCTAAAGTTATTTCTTTCAGCTCATTTAAGATAGCTCTGGGAGCAAATAAGGTGTCAAATTTGTAAAACTTGTTTAGCATTTCTACTTAAAATGTCCACTTTTTAAGTTAAAAAAATATTTGATTTCTAGTGCACTAAACTGTATAAAGATTTTTTACCTAGAAAATAATTATGAAAATACAGCAAGAAATAGAATGATACCAAAATTACTCATGTTTAAATAAATTCTCTCATAAAGATAAAATGAAAGTTATGTCATAGCTGAATAAACAACAAAAAAAAGATAGTATAGCAAACTAAACTTGTACCTACTTATCCATATATCTACCCATTAGTATGTGTTATATGATGCATTAGATATTACTAAAGAGACATACTACTTTCTGGTAGCATCTATAATTTTTTAATATAAATTCATATTCTGACTACACCAAAGAAGTCTGACAGTTAAAGGAATTCAACTGGTGGATTTTATGGTAAAGAAAACAACTATATTCTAATTTAACTGTTTTATGAAATTTGCCTCTTATGAATTGGGGCAAACTGTATACAGATAAACCTGTGATTTGTGACCAATCTGAGGCCTTAGAAGCCTATTAAAGATTTCATACACTTTTATAGACCAGTTAGATCCCTCAGTCTCACAGTCACCAGTGGCCTATTCTAAGTGCATCCTTAAACCCTAAACTGTGGGGTGCTGATGTTCAGAAAAATGAGGTGTCAGTGGGGTTGGTGACAGAAATTAAGAGTGGTGGGTCACAGGCAGGATCTCTATATCCCAGAGCATCCACAGGGCATGCAAAGGGGTGGAATGTCTATACACACCAACTTCCCCTGGGCTCAGACATTGATGAAACTAGTTTTTGTTTGTTTGTTTGTTTTGTTTTTTTCAATATATGAAATTTATTGTGAAAATGGTTTCCATACAACACCCAGGGCTCATCCCAAAAGGTGCCCTCCTCAATACCCATCACCCACCCTCCCCTCCCTCCCACCCCCCATCAACCCTCAGTTTGTTCTCAGTTTTTAAGAGTCTCTCATGCTTTGGCTCTCTCCCACTCTAACCTCTTTTTTTTTTTCCTTCCCCTCCCCCATGGGTTTCTGTTAAGTTTCTCAGGATCCACATAAGAATGAAAACATATGGTATCTGTCTTTCTCTGTATGGCTTATTTCACTTAGCATCACACTCTCCAGTTCCATCCACGTTGCTACAAAGGGCCATATTTCGTTCTTTCTCATTGCCCTGTAGTACTCCATTGTGTATATAAACCACAATTTCTTTATCCATTCATCAGTTGATGGATATTTAGGCTCTTTCCATAATTTGGCTATTGTTGAGAGTGCTGCTATAAACATTGGGGTACAAGTGCCCCTATGCATCAGTACTCCTGTATCCCTTGGGTAAATTCCTAGCAGTGCTATTGCTGGGTCATAGGGTAGATCTATTTTTAATTTTCTGAGGAAACTCCACACTGTTTTCCAGAGTGGCTGCACCAATTTGCATTCCCACCAACAGTGCAAGAGGGTTCCCGTTTGATGAAACTAGTTTAACTCAACATACTGTGGTTCAATAACATGAAACTTTTCTCTGGAATTATTATTGCACTATTTTGTGCAACCCTTGCTCTCCAGATCAGATTTAACTTAATAAAACATCTCTGGAGGATATGTAGTAAACAATGAAGTTTTGGTTGCCTGCTTTAATGTAGCCAAGTATGAAAGACGCTTATTACTTTTGGTTACCACCCTTTTTCTTAGCGACATTGCTTCGGTTAATCTTACCTAGTAAAAAGTGGCTAGATGATCTTTTTTACTCCTGGCAACCTGCTAGACTATATTTCCCAGTCTCCTTTATAGTCAGGTACAGCCATCTGATAACTTCTTCCCAACAGAATGTGGGCAGAAGTGACATATACCACCTTTAGACCTGGCCTATAATGAGCTTCTTTTCTCTTTCCCTTATGTCAGCTAAATGCATAGGATCCTGTTAAGGCCTTAGAGAACAACATAGCCATTAACTGCAAGGAGCATAGGTCCCTGAAAGACTGAGTAGAGTCTTCCTGCCAACCTTATTGGATTGACATGAAAAGGAAAAACAAACAACAACAATAAAACACATTTAATGTTACACCACCAAGACTTTAGGACTATATGGTATAGCAATTAACCCACCCCAACTAATAATACTCAAGATCTGTATATGGAAAGATTACTATTATCTTCTCAATTCATATAAATAAATAAAAATAAGTAGATATGAGACTTACTGATTATTCCAGTGAAAGTTCAGAAAATACTTATTCCCAGGACGCCTGGGTGGCTCAGTTGGTTAAGCTTCCAACTCTTAGTTTCAGCTCAGGTCATGATCTCATGGTTCGTGAGTCTGAGCTCTGCATCGGGCTCTGCGCTGATGGTGCAGAGCCTGGTTGGGATTCTCATTCTCTCTCTCTCTCTCTCTCTCTCTCTCTCTCTCTTTCTCTCTCACTCTCAAAATAAATAAACTTAAGAAAAATAAAAAGAAAATACTTATTCCCAAATGACTTTAACAGACTTTGGCATAGAGTTCTATAGGCTCGATAAGCATCAGACTTCATTTTTGGTGAATAGATGCCACAAAACTGAGGACTTTCATTCCTGTTTCTTTCACCTAGAATCTATTTTTAAAACCCAGTCTTCAGAAAATTATTCATTTTCAGTATTACTCACACTATACTATCAATAAGTCAGAATACAAGACTGTCATCCCTTCTTAACAAGGAAGAAAAATAATTGCATATATAGTTTTTTAATGTTTCAACATTTTTTATCTAATCATTGCTTTTGGTTCAATAAGAGTAAATGCTTGTGCCAGTGGCACATGCTTACAAGAAATAGTTTAGTTAATGCGCTAATTAGTGCATTCATGCTACTGCCATGGGTTATCCTATATTTAATATATACTCATTATATTCAGATAAACTCTAGCTTGCACAAATTGTTCTTGGAAATGGCTTATTTTCTCAAAGTCTTTTACTCACCCCAATCTTTTATATTATGCTATTTGACCAAATTAGTAATGTTTGACTCATTAGCATGATGGGCCTCCAGTTATTTTTTTCTCTTAGATGCTTTCAATCGACTATTCAGAGATTAGTTTTCCTTACACAGAGTCATTGAACTCAGTCATCTCAAAATAGCTAAAACAAAGCAGTATAGATCAGCTCCAGGCTCAATGGTCACACTGTAGGAACACAATTCATTTGTTAATTAAATGCATACTATCTACACTACTGCCTCCTGCTAGCTTCAAATTTCTGTGAGAATTCTCCATTTGCCTGAGGAATGAAAATAAAATAGACGCACTCTCTGCTTTGCTAAATAGTCTTCCTTGGAAGCTTTCCTCCTACTCCTATTTTTTAAACGTTAGTTTGTGGATTAGCCTAGCAGAATTTTTATATCAACTCAGCCACTTGTTTCTGCCCACTGCCTCCAAATTAAGGACATTATATCAATAATTAGATAGTAACACAACTTTTGGAAACAACCAACTGCCATATTACAGTTCTGCCCAGAAGCCCCAGAGACAAATCTAATTTGGACCCAAACTTGTAGACAGATTTTGCCCTGCATATACGGTTGAGTCTGCTCAATACTGAGCTCCCTGAAGGCAGGGACTGTAACTGTTTGGCTTTGTGAGTATATGCAGCACCTGGTACAGTGCCTAGAACATACATGTTTCCCAAAAAGTATTTTATTGAAAGGAGGAGGTTTTAAGAGATAAGGTTGGAGTACTTCATATGCCATACTAAGTAATTTGGACTTCATCCTGGAAGAACCAGTAATTTAGGCAGGGGAGTTACATGAATACATCTTCATTTTTAGAAAGCTCTCTCTGGCAATATATGCTAGATACATTGGACTCCAGGCTATGTGAAGGTAAGGGACTTTGCCTATCTTGATCATTCCTGGTATCCCTTGTACACAGCACAGTGCCCGGAACATATAATCTACTTAAGAGATAATTGCTAAATGAATGAATAAAAAGTCCATGAAGTTAATCTCTGAATCCTCCAGAAAAACAGGGAGATTTTAAGGCCTCATGAGAAATTTTGATCTTCTCTAGGTTACCCTTGTGATTTGATTTTGGAGCTCTTAGTTGGTCGTTGATCCATCTGAACCTGAGAAATTCACCAGAATAGAGTGGGATGTCACTCTGATCTGGAGAAATCTTTTTGGAACCACCTAGACCTATCTCTTGGGCTTAAACTGGAACTGATTTATTCTCCAAAACATAGAGAGGGATGAGCCATCCTTCTTGAGAACATTTTCTCAAGGGACACATGGAGAATGCTTGAGGTCCTTGTCAGTCCATTCTCAAAGTAACAGCATTCCAAAAGAAGAGTACAAACCATGGGACCAGCAGTTAATTTTATGGTTGATAAACATGTTTCAACCTTGAGCTCCCAGATGATGCGTTTCTATGGGTCAACTGAGCAGCCTCTAGAGTGCTGACCTTTGAAACATGGGTATCACAATCTGCCATTTGAGGCTTTTTACCGACTCTGGTGTCCACAGAGTTCGGTAAGTCTTGCTTCTCACAAAGCCTCCTCCCTGCTAACCCTAACTGTTCCCAAATAAAAATGAGAAAATTAAACATTTACCTTGATGAGAAAATAGAGCTCTTTCATTGACACTTCTTCACACCCTCACCAATGTGATTTAGTTATAGTTTTTAGTAGCTGTTTTTACATTTTTAATTATTTTGTAGAGTTAAAATATGTAATAATGGATAACTGTGCAATACATTAAATACTTATGGGTATGTTGTGCCTTCTGTTATAATATAAAATCCATCTATTCTGGTTGATGGGTTTTAACCTCACACAGAATACTTTAAACTCCATTTGGACTTGTGCCTACAATCACCTTAGCAAAGTCTCTTAAGTAACTGCGCACAGCCTAATTAGTATGCATTATCAATTAACAAACTTAATAGCCGGCAGATTGATTAGATCCTCTGTTGCAGGGGCAGAGCTGAAGCGAAACAGAATGAAAAATCATTGCACGCATACACTGCAGCTTTGTTATTTTCTCAGATCCCCTCCTCCTCCTTCACATTCCTTTAATTAATGTATGCATATGGTTCTGCATATCTGGTAAACCTGAGCTTTTCCGAACTCTTTCATAAAGCTCATTTGTAAACAGAGGGAGTCCATGCCTCCCTTTTCTTCCAGGGGTTCCGTATATCTTTTTCACCCCTCTTCTTGCCCTTTGTACAGCACTGAATTTTAAAGGGCTGCTTCTCCCATTCTGATTACCCTCCCCGTGCTGGAAATGGGAGAGGAATACAAAGATGAGTGGGAAGTATAAGCTTTTTAACACAGAGGACTGCTCAGGAGTCACATCGGACGGGTTTGACAACCATAAAGTGCTTCTGGCAATTATTTCCAAAAAGAATGGTACAAATGGACTGTCCTGTTACATCTTGTCTATTTTTGATGGACTGGAAACAATATGAATAAATGAAGGAAAATCCACATTTTCTGAAAGCAGGGATCAAGCTAAAAGGAGTTGCTAACTGCACTGTTCATAAAACGCTGGCATTATAAGAATTTTACACCTTCCATAAACATTCAACACAAAACTCTAAAAAGACTTCTGAAGACATTTCCAACACCATAAATTGTCACCCTGTAGTGCTGGTTTGGGTTTTATTTTTCTATTTTAAACAAAGTAATGGTTCATGCCAGTTTTTTTATTTATTACTGTTCTCAGGTATAGTATCTTTTTTTACTTCTATGTGGGAAGAGTTATAATTAGAAAATGGAGGAGACAAAGAGAAGTTTTAATTTCTGGTTTGAAGGCCACCTATATGCTGGTGGTTTATTGACTATTCCCTCTAAAATCGTATTAGGGATAATCCCAGGAGTCCCAGGTCTAGTCAGTTTTTTCTTGACTGTCCTTTGCAAAGAAGGTCCTGCCTGCCTTCAACTTCACCTCCTGCCATTCTCCCCCTTGCTCACCGCACTCTAACCACATTGGCCTTCTCACTGTTCCTGAACAAAGTTCATCTCTCTACTTGCTTCCCTCTGCCTAGGATGCTCATTTTTGTTTTTCTTATGACTTTTTCTTACCACGGAGGCCTCAGCTCGAATATCATCTCCTAAGAGAGGCCTTCCTCAATCACTGGTCTAACGTGATGCCCACCTGCCTCACCCAACTACCAGTACTCTTTTCACCACTCTAATCATATTGATGTCATAGCTCTTCCACCATCTTACATTTCCTAACTAATTTGCTTCTTTATTTAATACCTGCATTCCCTGTAAGAATGCAAGATTCTCATTAGCAAAGACCACACGTGTTTATTCATAGCTGTTTGGCTTCAACACTAAGCACAGTGCCTGGTACATTTTAGGAACTTAACAAACGTTTGTTGAATGATAACATGATTCAATAAATGAAAAGGGAATAAATAAGAAGTGGGATTAATGTGTATGTGCACGGGCAGAAGAGAAAAAGTAATCAACACTGAATGAACCTGAAGCAATATCAACATTTACAAAATAAGCCCATGGACAAAGGACATTTCTCCAAAGAAGATATTCAAATGGCCAATAAGCATATAAAAAGATGTTCATCCTTATCCATTAGAAAAATGCAAATCAAAACCACAATGAGATACCACTATACACACACTAGGATGGCTAGAATCAAAAAGACAGATAATAACAAATGTTGGCAAGGATGTGAAGAAAGTGAAAGTACACGGCTGGTGGGAATGCAAAATGGTGCAGCCTCTGTGGCAAACAGTCTGGTAGTTCCTCAAAATGTTAAACATAGTTAGCATATGACCCAGTAATTCCACTCTGAGATATGTACCTAGAGATATAAAAACATATGTCCATGCAAAAACCTGTACACAAATGTTCATAACAGCCATAAAGTGGAAACAGCTCAAAGTCCATGAATGGATGAATGGATAAATAAAATGTGCTGTGTCCATACAATGGACTATTATCCAGCCATAAAAAGGAATAAACTACTGACACATACTACAACATAAATAAACCTTAAAAACATTATGCTAAGTAGAAAAAGCCAGTCAAGAAAGACCACATTATGTGCATTTCACTCATATGAAATGCCCAGAACAGACCAACATATAGAGACAGAGTGTATTAGTACTTGCTTTGGGCTTGGACAAGCAAAAAATAAGGAGTGACTGTTAATGGATACCAGGTTTCTGTTTTAAGTGATGAGAAGGTCATAAAATCAATTATGGAAATGGTTGAACAACTCAGTGAATATACTAAAAACCAGTGAACAGTCCGTTTTAAATGGGTGAATTGTATGGTATGTGAATTACAGCTCAGCAAAGCTGATTTTCAAAAAAAAAAAAAAAAAATCATCCGTAAAAGAGACTTTTAAAAAGGAATGACAGGAGCTGTGAGGAACACCAGGAGCACAGGGTATCAGGGTGTTTCATGAAGAAGGTGGTTATGTGTGGCCACTTTCGCCATTGATCAGATAAAACAAGGACTGAGAAGTGCCCACTGGAGCTAGAAAACAGGGAGGCACTCAGTGGCTTTGGCAAGATAAACATGAGATCCTGGGAGTCATCTCATTTGGGGTTCCTCTGAAACAGCCCCTGAAATAGGGATTCACCGGCAAGTGTTTCTTTGAGGATAGAGGGGTATCGTGGTAGGGGAGTGGGGAAAAAGGTGCCAGGTATCAATCAAAGCTGACTCCCTCTGTACTTCTGGAAGGCTGTGCCAACGCTTGCCCCAGAACTGTCCTGTCCCGCAAGGGAGTAGCTGGGGCGGGGGAAGTGGGGGAGCAGCCCCTACCTGCTGCCAAACATCAGGAAACGCTGAAAAGTCTGAGGGCTCTGAGTAGGCACCTGCGCGTCCTCTGTGGTAGCTAGGGCCGCTCCTTCCAGAAAAAGCGTGGGTGTCCGCAAGGCTGAGCCGGGAGGCGGTAAGCGCTGCAGAGCGCATGTGCGAGGCAGGAGCTGCGCGCCTCCCGGAGAATGCTGGGAAGGGCAGTAAACTGGGCGATGGTGCCTGGAGTGGGTAGGTTCATGAGGGGGAGGGGTGCAGCTTCTTCCGGGGGGGGGGGTATGGGGCTCTCTGCTGAGGTGAGCAGGTGGCAAGGTCAAAGGTTTGAGGAGGGTGAGCAAAGCTTTACCCAGCTGGAGTCTGACCTTCTCTGAGACAAAATTTCCATGTTCCAAGCTGACTGAGTCAGCGCCCACCCTTCTCCTTCTCATCTCGCAGGGATCCCATATCATATCTCTGCACATCTCCTTCTGAGCCTTGTGCTTGTCTTTCACGTGTCAATCCCACCAGCAATCTGTGAGCCCCAGAGGGGTATAGACCAGAACTATGTGATCCCAGTGCCTAACTGGCCCCCATCTAAGACTATAGTTACTAGGACAACATGGAGGGTAGGTAGTAATGCTGTTTTGTTTTGTTTGGTCGTCTTACGAATTTTATGCCCAAATTAATAGAAGGCTTTTCTGTCTGGGGTGGGGCTGGTGGAGGGGATGGAAGGAAGAAGAGGCGTGGAGAATGCGCGGCCGAAATGTAGGGCGAGGGGAAGAAGGTCCTGCTTGTCCTAAGCATGCTGGTGTTCCCTGACTTAATCACAGACTCTCAGAGCAGCTATGTGATTTCCTCAGGGGCAGGAACTGTGTCACATTCGTTTTGAATCCCCAGTGCTTAGGTCTCTCAGGATCTTAGGTTCCCAGTAAATGCTTTTAAGTGGAATTGAAATGGGGGGGTTGGGGGTAAAGACATCCAAAGTGGTTATTTGTCCCCAAGCTTCCCTCCTCAGCAAGCCTCCTTTGGGGGCCCTCTCCTGGGACCGCCTTTCTGTATAGGACCCTTTGCTGGCTCCTGTTCTACCAAGACTTAGTGCAAAAAAATAATAAAATATAATTAATAACTTTGGGTGATGCCCAGAAAGCAGCTCATAGTCTGGCAATTGATATATAAAAGGAAAGAATCAATATTCATCCTGCCTTTTCTGTTCCAACAATACCTCAAGGTAACCAAATAGTTGTTAAGCCAAAGTCCTTCATAAAATAACTACAGTAACAAATTCAGAAGGAATGATAGAATTATATCACTGTTTTGCAAAGAATGGATCTAAATAACCATCCCTAATGGCTGTTCAAACCATTAGGTGAAAGGCCAACGGGTAACTTTGTATGATGGATCAGGCTAACAACTCCTCAACCTACTGACCAATTGTAAAATCACAAAAAAGGAGACAACCAGATAATATGTGTCTCTTGATGTAATGCAACATGAAGCATTCATGCCATTATGTTCTATGACGTAGTTTTGACAAAAAAAATAGAGCTTAAATATGATTAAGTCTATTGATTTTACTATAGGACATACAGAGAACGGAAGAATGTGTTAAATTATGGGAATGCATTTAGCAAGAGCCAGAATATGATAAATTTTATGAGAAAAATAATCTGGCTTCTTCAATGAATAAACAAAATGAAAAGGAGAGGACCTAGAGATTTAAAAAAATGCTTTAGAGACATATAAAAAAAATGTAGAGTATACAACTTGCTTGGATTGTGAAAACAATAAACCAACTGCAAAAGAAGTTATGACACAATTGGAAAATATACAAATACCAGTTAGATATTTGATGATATTAATGAATTATTGTTAATTTTTTAGGTGTGATAATAGTATTGTGGTTATTTTTTTTAAAGAGTTCTGACCTTTTAGGAGTGCCTGGGTGGCTCAATTGGTTAAGCATCTGACTCTTGATTTTGGCTCACGGTTCGTGAGTTCAAGCCCCTTATCCGGCTCTGCGCTGATGGTGCAGATCCTGCTTAGGATTCTCTCTCTCCCTCTCTCTCTGCCCCTCCCCTGTGTGTGCATACAGGTGCACACTCTTTCTTAAAAAATAAACAAAAAGATATAATTAAAAAAAGAGTTCTCATCTTTTAGAGGTACAAATTGAAGTGCCGTAAGACCTTGGATAGCGAGTAACTTGTTCTGTGAGTGTTCTGCAAGATGAGAAAACATTTCTAATAATTTTTTTTTTTAATTTTTAACGTTAATTTATAATTGAGAGACAGAGAGACACAGAGCATGAGCAGGGGAGGGGCCGAGAGATGGAGAGACACAGAATCTGAAGCAGACTCCAGGCTCTGAGCTGTCATCACAGAGCCCGACACAGGGCTCGAACTCACAAACTGGGAAATCATGACCTGAGCCGAAGTCCAACGCTTAACCGACTGAGACACCCAGGCACCCCTCTAATAAATTTTTTAATAATTTTTTTGTTGTTTATTTTTGAGAGAGAGAGAGAGACAGAGCATGATCAAGGGAAGGGCAGAGAAAGAGGAAAACAGAATCTGAAGCAGGCTCCAGGCTCTGAGCTGTCAGCACAGAGCCCGACATGGGGCTCGAACTCACAAATCAGGAGATCACGACCTGAGCTGAAGTCAGACACTTAACCAACTGAGCGACTCAGGCACCCCTGTAATAAATTTTAACTTGATAAACAAGCGATGTCTTGATAAACAAGACTTGTTTAACTTGATAAACAAGCGATAAACTACTCTTGCAATACGAGTAGTGCACGATGCCGAATGTGACATGATCACAACTGAGCTAATGGTTCTCGAAATTTGCTTTCATATACAAATGCTTTGGATTACAAGCATGTTTCCAGAACAAATTATGGTCGCAAACCAAGGTTTTGCTGTACTTCCAAAAGAAAATATCTTATTTCTGTTAAAAGAAAAAAAGAGGAGGGGGTGTGGAGGAGATGCCTAGATAAACACAACTGGTCAGGTGCTAATAATTGTGGAAGCTGCAAGCGCAAAGACACAGCAGTTTAAACTAGTCTCTCCACTTTGGTGTATATTTGGAATTTTCTATAGTGAAAAGTAAAACCCTTGCTTCCCTAAGGTTTTCAGTATTATGCTTTCCTACCAGAATATCTGTGCTCTAGATTATAATCTAAAGGAATAAATAAACAGATAAATGAACAACTTGCCTCTCGTGAACTGTTACTGGGTATATAGTGACACGTTTGTCTGTGCTACTTAATTTTCATGTACATCACAACTGAGAGACGCTGAAACTCTTTGCAGTAAGACTTCATTGTTTATTTACTAACATAAAAGAAGTATAGCAGTAAGGGAAGGGGATGCAAACAAGCTAGTTTCTTTTCCAGTCACTTTGTAAAAACTTTGAAAATGTGTTGAGGAAATCTAACTCAAAATTGGAGTCAGAAAGCCATGAAGGGAGGGCTTTTATGTGCCTGTACCACTCATTGCAGCTTGCACAGTCCAGCAGGAAGAAGGAAGATTTCCTCTTGGTCCAGCAAAAGCGAACTACACCTGTAGCCAATAAGAAGTCACCGTCACTTCAAACTTTCATTTTTCTCCAGTGAACTTTCGTTCAAAACAACCCCTCCCAATTCCCCTTTCCTCTATGAAAGGACAGCCTCCTCCTTTTTTTCTCCAGACTTGCCTATAGTTCTCCATTGTTTGCTTGTCCCAAATTGCAGTTTCTCTGCTATTCTTGAACAAACCCTATTTTGTTGGCTAAATCACTTACCTTTTCCTTTTAAAAGATTTGCAAAACAGAGGGAAAAAGAGGGACAAAGCTAGTTTAACAGAGCACTTGCTTGACAATTCTCACCGAAGCAGGTTGGAATAATAACAGTTAATAGTTACTGAGTACTTACTAATTGCAAGTCACTGTGCTAAGCATTTTCTATTGCATACACTGTGAAATAGGTATGATTATTATCTCCATTCTACAGATGAAGAAACAGAGGTTTAGAGAATTAAAGTAACACCCCTCTTCCATCCATGAAACTGCTAAACACATTAGATGATTCTGCTTCCTGCTCTGTGGCCTTTGTCCGTTCTGTTCCTTCAGCCTCATAATTGCAGCTGCCATTTTTGAGCACCCACTATGTTTTAGTAATCTGTAATTTACATGTATCAATTCACTATAATTCTGACTCAAACTCCAAGAAGGGAGTCCTATCACCCTCATTCTGTAAATGAAGAACAGAAGGGCAGAGAAGTAAAATGCCCAAGATGACACAGCCAACAATGGAGTAGGTTTCAAACTAACCCCACAGCCTGTCTCTTAACCACTGCCCTGTTAGCTACAACTCAAATGATCCCTCCTCTGTTCCCCACTACAATGCTTATTCCCTCACTTTTGGTACCACTGTCATTGTGTCACCCAAGTTCTGCTGTCCGTTCAGTAAATACCTATTGGCCACTTTATATGCAGGCACCAGACCATCTGTGGTGCCTGGCACAAAGATGATACTTCATAAATGTCATCTGAACTACACCACAGTCCCTAAGGTCAGGATGAAACAAACCACTACTTATAGTCAATTTTTAATATACTATAAAATTATTTCCTCACTCACCCCAAATACCTAAGTAAAATCATATCTATCATTCTGGAAATTATTGTTTTGGGGATATGATAGTGTGAACAAATGCCGAATTTCACCAGGACTGGCAGTGGCCCAAAACTCTGAACGGTAATGTGGTATTGTGGCAGGTTCAGGTCAAGAAACCTATGGCATTTTGAGGCAGAGAAAAGCCAACAAGATTTGAACCATGTGTTCTTTCTCTGGAGCTAGCAACTTCCCCTCTAGATTCTTTAAAATTATAAATTGCCACTCCAACACTTTTAATTTTCACACTGCTGATAAGATATAATTGTTCAAAGTGGAAAGAAAAAAATCACTCTTCATTATTTAATGCAAATGAACCAAATTGGAAAAAGTACATGTTTCCGCCTCTGAAAAATCTATGTCTCTTATTTTTATCTTCCTCAGTCCTTTGTTTTATATCATTTACACACAATTCAGAAAATGCCTGTTTAAATTCACTTTCTTAGCTTAAGTTACTAACCCCTTGTTCTTGTATTTGACACTAACTCAAATAGCCTTGAAACAATTATCGTCTCTATTCCCTTCAGAATTGTCTATACTTTAATGAGTTCCCACTTAATCTCTCCTTTACCAAAGAATACCACTCTGATTAGCTAAGATCCTTAAATCCCCATGTGGTTCTCTTTGCCCTCTGTTGTACCTTCTCTATTTCTGCAATATCCTTTTATAATAAGGTGACTGGAATTGTGCATGGTATTCCAAATGTGGCCTTGCCAATCCTCACAAAGAAACTGGATAATTCCCTGGATTTATATTCAATCCCTCTTCTTAAGCATCCCCAAATGAGGCTCTTACACTGTCTTTATGGTCAATAAACTCTGAAAGTTTGAAATCTTGAGGTTTTTTTCTATTTCCCTTTTATCCATCCAAATTTCCAATTTCCAAACACACCAGGGAATTGGGAGCCATTTTGGCAATTAAATATGCACTATTTTTCAGTGCTTCAGTGGCATAAAGAAAGTATACATGTCCTTTAGTCAGTTTCATTTCAGAGAGCAGGGGCTAGAGACTCTTTTTTCATGGAGCCAAAGGCTAAAAGGGGCTTCATCCTTTGGAAGATTAACACTGAGTTTGTTTTGCACAGATCCCATCTCTTACTCCTCCCTAGTACCTCCTTCACTGGAAGAGTTGGGTCTAAAGCTGAAGATTAGACTGTGTGGAGAAGAAATAGCAGAGGCTAGTCAATAATGTACGTTCTTGAGTAGAAAATTTGGTGAATTCAGGTCTTTGAAAAAATCACAGGACCTAAAGAACACAGTGCTTCAAATACTTTTTCATCTCATCTCAAACATGCACATCTGTACACACACACACAGACACACACTCACTCACTCACTCACTCACTTCTATATCCCAGATCTTCGATCTGGGTAGGAGTTATCTAACTGGAGTGGAGGTGAAGAAGGGCTGAGTGTTCCAGGTAGAGTGAATCACATGTGTTGTCTTTCCCAAGCTGGCCTAAGAAGTCACACAGCATCATTTCTGTTATGTTCTATTCATTTAAAATGAAGGACAATGCCAGCTCATATTTAAAAGGAGGGAAATTAGCTTTTTACCTATTAATGGATAAGTGTCAAAAAAATTGACATAGGGGCGCCTGGGTGGCTCAGTCAGTTGAGACTTCAGCTCAGGTCATGATCTCATGGTTTGTGAGTTTGAGCCCCACATTGGGCTTGCTGCTGTCAGTACGGAGCCCACTTCAAATCCTCTGTCTCCCCTTCTCTCTCTGCATCTCCCCTACTTGTACTCTCTCTTTCAAAAATAAATTTAAATAAATTAAAAAATTTTTGACATAGTAACATGGTAATTTGGGAGGGAGCCCTATGAATTAATTCCCAGCCTGCTTTATTTCTATTGTGAACACACTCAAAAAATAGAACATAGACTTTCACAAAAAAATAGAACATAGACCCTTTCACAAAATAGAAGGGTCTAATGTTTTCTCACCACATCAGGATACATGACTGAATCTCTGTCTCCAAATTGATCCTGAACATTATGGGGGAGATTCCTACCCTGTTACTAAAACAGTGAGGAGGGAGGAAAGAATAGAGACTATTAGTCTATCTAGGAGTCAGAGGAATTAGGGAAAGCAGTCAACTCCTCTGTGGTAGAGGCTACCTTAATCAAGAGAAAGTAGAAGGAAAAGCATTTTAATGACATACTCAGGTTTTTTGAAATTGAACTTGGAAATATCTAGGTTAATGATCTATTTTTCAATATGAAAATTCTGCTTATATTGACTATTTTGCTCTCACAAATGTCAAGCCATTTATTGTATGGTTAAGGTGCCCATATTTTCAATAGAAGTATTTCCTTTTAAATGTTAAGGGATATCAACCCTGAAATCAATTCATTTTCTCCTTGTGCTAAAAATTAGAATATCATAGTACGACACAGTCTAATTGATGTTAACAGGATCAGTGCAAAGAAGGAGACCCAAACTCTTGTATTTGATTTTCCTTTTAAGACTCACAATTGAGTAATAGTAGCTATTTTGAATTCATCTACACTCATTGATCTAACTTGTCAGAAATCAATCAATAATCAATCAATATGTTCTCTGAACTAAGCAGTGAATTTGGGAACACTCAATGCAAATCCTAGCACTGCCATGGTGACCCCACTCCAGCCACTTATCCTTAGTTAAACTGCTTCTCAGTTTCTTCATCTATAAATACAGCATTGCTGCTTTTGCTATAATAAAAATAAGTTGATTTGCAAAGTATAACCCCTAATGCCTAGTTATTTTCTCCTGAGACTCTGTCCTTATAATTCCAGAAGCAGCTAAGAGGGAAAAAATTGGGGTAGTACAGATAGAGAATGTAGATTCACTCTGACTGTGAACACTAATGTCTTGTATATAACATAGGCAGTGGAGTCTTTGCCATAAAAAACTTTATTCATTATTAAAACTAATATGAACTTGTTAATATTCTGGTTAACTATTGCTGTGAGATAAACTAAAACTTAGTAGCTCAAAATGATAATTTATTATTAGGATTATATATGTCATGATTTTGTGGTAAAGAATTCAGACAGGACAATGAGGATGGCTCATCTCTGCTTTATGATGCCTAAGACCTCAGCCAAGATACCTGAGGAGACTAGGAGCTGGCAAGCTGGTGGCTGTCTGGGTCTCTGTCTCTTTCTCCTTACCTCCTCTCCTTAAAGATACATGACTGAATTTGTTTCTCCACATACCCCCTCCATATAGTTAGTCTGGGCTTGCTCACAGTATGGAAGCCTCAGTAGAGCCACATTCCTTACATGGAAATTGAGGGCTCTAGGAAAGATTATGTCCATGAACAGAAACCAGAAGATACAAGTTCTCTTAAAACATTACCCAAACTGACACAGTGCTGCTTCTATCATATTCCATTGGTGAAAGAAGAGTCCACACAGATTCCAGGGAAAGGAGCATAGATTCCATGTCTCAATAAGAAGGGTTTTTAAGAATCTGAACCACCTTTAATCCATCACACTTATTTGTATCCTACTATGTTTTACAATGTAGCAAGCATTTTAGCTTCTGGTAATGGAAGAGAAGCCGCTATTGGACCACCCTCCTGCTATCTTTGGACCACAGATAACAACTATAATATTGTACAAAATATCAATAAACAATACCCAAAGGCACTGGAAAGCAATCAAAAGCAGGACCTGGAAGGGAGCCAACAAATGGAGTAAGGTGTGGTACTGGATGACTTTTTCATTTTTTGTAGCTTTTCACTTTAAAGACAGGCCCTAGTCCATGCTGAGCAGAGCAGCTAACACTAGGATAGAAGGTCTGAAGTCCTACCAGCTTGAGGAATAAGAGGAAAGAGAAAAGAGTTCAGAGCTACCATAGTAGCCTAAAAGTAAAGTGAGAGATTCCCCAAAAAAGAAAGAGCCAGAAAAACAGCTCCAGATTTTGTGTATAAACAGCCAAGTCTCCAGATGACCACTAAACTACTTACATCTAGGGCAGACTCCAAGCAGCCCAGGTGAGGCTGAAAGCGCTAAATGAGATTTCAGCTGCTGTCTAAACAAGTTAGCTCCCTGTTTTATTAAAAACAAAACAAAACAAAACAAAGCCAGTAACTTTCAGAAAGACAAAACAATCTAGGATCTTTATATATATCATTCAATGTCCAGGACACTATCCAAATGTCTAAATATATTAGAAAATGTGACTGAGACTGAAGAGTGCACTGAAAGTGGAGTGCCTGGGTGGCTCAGTCAGTTGAGTGTCCGACTCTTGGTTTCAAGTCAGGTCATGATCCCAAGGTTGCTTACGATTCTCTCTCTCTCTCCCTCTACCCCTCTTCCCTGCTCACACATGTGCTCTCTTTCTAAAATCAAAAGAGAGACAGAGAGAGAAAGAAATTGAAAGCAATGAAAATCAACCCAAAGATGACCCACATTTTGAAATTAGCAGAGAATTTAAAGCAGCTGTCATAACTACCTAGGAACATAAAGAGAAAAAAGCTTTTAATGAATGTACAAATAAGAAATCTCAGTAGAGGAAAAGAAACTACAAAAATGATTCAAATAGAAGTACTAGAAATGAAAAATAAAATATCTAAAATAAAAATTCACTGGTTGGGCTTAGTAGAAGAATAGAGATGACAAAAGGAAAGAGTCAGTGAACTTGAAGACCAACCAACAGAAATTATTCATTCTGAAGAACAGACAGAAAGAAATGAAAACATGAACAGATCCACATGGATCCATGGGACAATATCAGAATGTGTAGCACAAGCGAAACTAGAGTCCAAAAAGTTGAGGAGAGAGGGCATGGGGCAGGGAAAATTATTTAAATAAATTACTAAAATCACCAAAAATCAGGTGAAAAACAGATCTACAGATTCAAAAACTCAACAAACCACAAGATAAAAAAAAATCTATACTCCCTGTACGTCATAGACAAACTTCTGAGAACAAGAGTTAAAGAGATAATGTTAAAAGCCTCTAGAGAAAAATAACACATTACACACTGGGAAACAACAGTAAGGATTAAGGCTGACCTCTCATCAGAAACAAATGAGGAAAAAAGAAATCTTTAAAGTGCTTAAAGAAAAACACAACTGTTCACCCTTAATTCTATACCCAGCAAAAATATTCTTCGAGAATGAAGACAAAATAAAGATGCTCTTGGATAAAAAACAGAATACCAAGAAAAGATATAATACCTTGCTAATTCTGATTGAACTTACTAATGGTCACTGTTAATTTAGGATATAAACATATTTTGTTCTTTTGGAAGTCCCAACTATTCTGCTACTCCAGTTTCTTAGGCTAGCTCTCATCTGTATACAAATTCCTCACTTGCCAAACTCTACTCTGCCTCCTCTCTCCTCCTATGTAACAAAGAGTACTGAAAGCTTATTGACTGAACAGTAATAAAGAGCTATTATTTTGAGCAACTACTCTGTCCCAAGGTCTGTCTATGGATATGACATTTAATCCTTATCCTTATCAACAGTTGGGGCCGATATTATCAGGATAAAATTACAGATGAGAAAATAGGCTGAGAGAAACTAATTACAGGCAATGTGTCTAAGGTCACAGAGCTAGTTAGTGCGAGAATCAGGCCCAGTAAAGGTCCTTGACCTGCTTGAATAATATTTCATGGACATTTATATATAGCTTGAAAATTGACTAAGTCCCTTAAGGGCTTCTTCTATGAGCTTCCTTCTACTATTTGAATAGCTCTGTTTTTTTTTTTTTTTTTTTTAAAGGCAAAGTTTCAGGCTAACACTCTGGTAGTCTGTTAATTGCCTGCCACCTGCCTGACCCCTCCCTTTCCCCACATTCTCCTTCCTTTAACACCAGCGAATACCCCAACAGCTCCCAGCACAACACACACTGCTGTTGTAGCTGGGCTTACAGCTTGTCAACTAGAAACTATACTTCCCAGCCTCCTTTGAAGCTAGGTGTGGGCATGTAACCAAGTTTGTGCAAATGGGATATGAGTGCTTACAAGCATGGCCAGAGTTCAACTTCTGGTTTTAAAAGAAAGACACACTTGGCTTAGATCCCCTATTCCCCTTCCTGAGGGCTGGAAAAATGCAAACATGAGCATGTGCTGTGGACCTGGACCTGAAAGCCACGTGTGAAAGGCAGCAGAGCCAACCTGTGCACCAGTCCTTCAAAATGGCTCCCGATGGCTCACTGCTGAACCAGGCATGGAATACTTTTGTAAGAACTTAAAGAAAACTGAAAGGTTCAAAAATTTAAAGGAATTTGTTGAAAACCTGGGTATGTGGCCACCTCTGTGACTTGGCATTTTACCTAACCTCTCTAAGCTTATATGTCCCCGTTTCTAGACTGGGGTGATTATTTTATTTCCCTCGTAGGGTTGGCTTGAGGATGGAGTAAGAGAATACATATAAACATTAGCACAGAGCAAGAGCCCACAGATGATACATTTATTGTGTGCCCCCTGGCTAGATGCTATAGGATGTATGCATATAGACAGTATTTTCCTTCAGGTACGGAGTACCCTCTGACTCTGAAGAGAATACCTGCTTAATGAATACTGTTGACCTATGAATGGAAACAGAACCTGCAGCTACTAAGGCAGGTGGGAATAATGCCGTAGGCTGTTGTAATCTTCATTTGACAATCTTCCTCACCATTCCCAACCTTTCATCTTTCTTAAAACAATGAAGGGTGTTTTTAAAAAACATTTTTTCCTTTATACTTGTAAGGGATGACACATATACATGCTTCAGGTTAATTCTTAGAAAATTAATAACTCATTTTAGGCCAGTTCATTACTAGATTACTAGGATGATAAATTTCTTTTAATGAAAGAAATTACTATTTTTCAGCCACAGTTTTAGAGACTCCCCTCCCAGTCCTGTCCCTAACCCCAGCCCAATCTGAGCCTCCCTCAATTTTCTTTCAAAGGAATATGTAGTACATTTAGAAGGTGACAGCTTGGTATTCAACATTCAGTTCGCGTCTTCGGCACCAACAGTGGAAAGGTTAGAAACATAAGCGCAGCCCCTTGTTTATTGCAATTTCACAGCCGTGGCAAATGCCACGGAATTGGCAGCAGGAATTAGTTAAAACTTGGCAGTAATACTTCCTTTCCTCTCACTGCCTCATCTCCTTTCAGGGTGGTTGCCAGTTAATGCTTATAATATGTTAATTTGTGAAAATAGGGACTAAAAGGAGGAAAAGGAGAGGAGGGCTTGGGGAGTGCTAGGGCAGGCAGGGGAGGGCCAGACTGGCCAGGGAGGAGGAGAAGCCAGAGAGAAGGGGATAAGAAAATAGGAAAGAAGGATGAAGGGGCAGAGGATAGAGCAATGCACAGTTTGGGTGGAAGTAGAGACGACCTTTAAATGAAAAGGGGAAAAAAAGTTATACACATGAAGAAGAGGAGTCATTTCCATTTTCTCTCTCTGGCAATGATACAAGGACGATGGGGGATAAATATAGTAATAACCTTAAAACTGATGGAGGCAAATCTGAGTCTTGACTCCCATTTTGGATTTTGGGAAATTTAAAAGACCACTATTTGTATCAGTTTCCAGGCAGTCATCTCCCTGCCTCGCCCCCACCTCCACCCCACCCAGTCCTGCTTCTGGTGATATGTTATTGCCAACATCTTTTAGTCTAGGAACAGTTCAAAGAAGGCCAGACTCCAACTCCCCAACCCTAAATTCTAACCTCCCCAAAGGGTTTGGACACTTGGGATCAGCCAGGACCTAGGGATGGTGACAGTAGGGCAGTGGTAGGGGTTTAGAAGACATGTTGGTGGAACTCTCATGCAATGGGGCCCTGATGTCTTTAAGAATAAGGCCTCCCCCGGGGTGCCTAGGTGGCTCAGTCGGGTTAAGGATTAAGCCTCTGACTTCAGCTCAAGTCATGATCTCACAGTTTGTGAGTTGGAGCCCCATATCGGGCTCCGGGCTCTGTGCTGACAGCTCCGAGCCTGGAGCCTGCTTCGGATTCTTTGTCTCCCTCTCACTCTGCCCCTCCCCCTTTCACACTCTGTCTCTGTCTCTCAAAAATAAATAAATGTTAAAAAAAAAAAAAGACCTCCTGCCTGCTGTACTCCCCCATTGCCTGAAGTTGCTACCTCTGCACCCAATGCCCTACCAGCATCCCTGAACTCAGGATGCAGCTCAAATGTCATAGAAGGAGGAGAGGGGCATTGCCTCCTGACGTGCTATACCATGGTAGGAGAAGGATAACAGAGAAATGCAAACATAGAGAGAAAAATGGACTAGAAAACCCAGAGATGACAACAAGCTGTGAAATCTGAATCTCAGTTTCTAGATACTTCTCCTACCAGTTCTGGCTCAGCAATATGAACCAAATGCCTTTGGAACAAACAATTCTTCTTTCAATAAATATGCCGAGTTCAAGAAGACCTAGAACAGGGGACCATTAATGTTTAAGTAAGCATATCTGTTTCCATATTCTTTCCAATGTAAAAGAATCATAATTTTTGCAGAAGGTTCTGATTGAACATTTGGATAGTGTGGGATTTGTCCACATTTGGGTGGGTGTCCACATTTGGGCATTCTTCTACCCTCCCAATGCCTTTTCTTTGAACTATTACAGGCAAACCCCTTCTCCTTCTTTGTTGTGACGCAAATGCCCTCCACATTGGCAAAACCACAAGAAAGCCAGGAAAAAAACCTGGTCTTTAGCCTAATCCCCAGCTCTTCCTCCATAGGAAGGCAAATCCAGCACCACCTTATCATTAGCTATCTCTCTCCAGCAGAATGACCATCAGAGAGCAAAGTGCCCTTCACTAGCTCAAAACAAGCCACTTTCATTCCCAAAAACCTACCAAGAAAAATGCTCAGCTCCCCATCAATGGCTTGAACTTTTCAGTTCCACTTGAGACAGATTTGAGTTGACTTGTCAAAGGCTGAGATAGAGTAGGAGTTGAATTTGAAAAGAAAAAAGGGGAAAACACAAGTGGTTGGATATTTCCTCTCTGTGTGTTGAGTTTTTCTGATTTCTTTCTTTCTTTCTTTCTTTTTTTTTTTTTTTTTTTAGTTTATTAAGAGAGAGAGTGCGCGCTCGTGTGTGTGCACATGCATACAAGATGGGGAGGGGCAGGGAGAGAGGGAGATAGAATATCAAGCAGGCTTCATGCGGTAAGCGTAGAGCCTCATAAACTGTGAGATCATGA
The DNA here is from genome assembly GCF_046562875.1 of Panthera onca. NCBI lineage: Eukaryota > Metazoa > Chordata > Mammalia > Carnivora > Felidae > Panthera > Panthera onca. The sequence continues at coordinate 97,429,214 of NC_138339.1, read as the reverse complement.
CCTGAGCCAAGATCAAAGTGGGATGCTTAACTGACTGAGCCACCCAGGTGTCCCTCTGCTGATTTCGTATACCTATCCCCAGTACAAATAATAGGTACTTCCTTTTGGAAAACTTGTCACCAGCTGAAACTGAGAGGGTTCATATAGAAAGAGCCATTTGTGTTTGCCACAAGTGATAACAGCAGTGTGGTATATTGGTTAAAGCACAAAGTATGGAGCCAGACTTCATGAGTTCAAATCTCACCTCCACCATTTACTATTTCTGGGACTTTAGGACAGTTATTTAACCTATGCCTCCGTTTCTTCAACTGTAAAATCCGAGTGTTATTAATGGTGTGAATTTCATAGAGTTGTGTGCTGATTAAATAAGCTAACAGCAAGCACACAGCACTGTACGTGTATTAACTATTATGATGATGACATATACTTTGGAACATGTAACAGGGTCTTGGTTGCTGAGACAGCCATGCCTAGGAGGAAGAGCCCTGACTTAAATAACCCCCATCTTCCAATTGTCTTGCAGCTGAGATTTCTCACTATAATAAAGAGAACAGATTGAAGAAAAGATGAACAATTAAGGCGGTATCTCCCAGCCCTGTTGGGTACAACTCCCCCACTCCAACTAAAGACTCTAAGTTGACAGCTATAAATTAAAGAATTCCTAGGAGGAACTTAGGCTGGGCACAAGGAAGAAGCTCACAAAGTACGCTTTTACTGAATATGTAATTGTGAGTTTAGGGTTTTCCTGAAGACCAGCTGTCTCAAAATGAAACATTTGGAGCGATAGTCACATTTATTAGCACAGAATTGATTTACAAAACTCAAAGAGGGCACGGAATTCCTATGAACTGTAAATTAGTAAATTGCTTTTTAATCTACCATAAAAGATCACTGAAAAGTCCTTTTAAAATCAAAGGTCTGCTAATTCAATCATGAACACGTTTACCCAATGGTGCTCGAGGCAAGAGGAAACCTTCAAGGCTGCGCAATTGCCATTTAAAAGATATAATTTAAGAAATGATTTAAGTTTAATTACAATATCCAAAGCAGATATGTGTTATTATGAGGAGACATTGGCCTTGACACTAATATTTGCTTTAAAAATATTTTAAAATGAAATGGCACTTCTTGCATTCTGTGTTTCCGGATCATTCTTATTGCTCTGTGCCCCAATGAAGACAACAGTAAGGATGTCAATACTTCAGACAGCTGTACTCTTTGGGGAAGAGTGTGTGCTTTCCAAGCTTCAGTGTACAGAGAGGACAAGAGAGAGAGAGGTCGAGTTAGTCTGGCATAGGAATTGTCGGCTACACACTACATCGGACACAGAAAACATTCTGGTTCAGCAATCTGTCCCCCAGGTGACGGATGCAGAAATCAAAACCTAGAAATGTGAAGTGCTTTTGCTTACCATTTATTAGAACCCAATGTCAGAAGTAAAACCCAGTTCTTTTCTTAATTCAGTCCATTTTCCAGTTTATCAGTTCTCAAATTTGAAAGTGCTTGTGAATCTTCTAGAGTTCTTGTTCAATATGGTGATTCCTGCTCCTCCCATTCTGGCTCTGCAGGATTTAACAAATTCAGGTGATGTGAATGCAAGTGGACCCAGAGACAACACTGAGGAATTCTGCTATAAGTCACGTGTCTTATGGCAGATGCTTTTCAATTTATTAAGCTACTCAACTAATCAATCCAGAAATGAAAGCCCTTTGAAAAGTTGTACAAATGCACCTCATATATTGCCCCACATGGTACACTTTGTTTGTCAGTATACTTTTCTACTCAAAGTATGAGCTGTGGAGCAGCAGAATTGTCCTCACCTGGGAGTTTGTTAGAAAAGCAGAATCTCAGGCACTACTCCTGACCTAATAATGAGTCAAAACCTGTGTTTCAACAAGATTCTTAGGTGATATGAAATGCACAGCAAAATTTGAGAAGCACTGTTAAAAGTCCAGCCCCTGGCTCCGAGAAACCTGTTGTCATTATCGATTACTGCATAATAAACTACCACAAAATCCTGTGATATACGAAAATAATATTATTCTATCTCATGATTTTATGGGTCAGGACTCACCTGGATGATTTGTCCTGTTCTATGATGACTGCAACCTCAGCTGGGTGGCTTAAACATCTGAAGATGGGGCATGGAACCACTAAAGACCTTCAATACCCAAAGCAATCTTGAAAAAGAACAAAACTGGAGGTATCACAGTCCCAGATTTCAAGATATACTACAAAACTACAGTAATCAAAACAGTAAGGTACTGGCACAAAAATAGACACACAGATCAATAGAACAGAATCAAGAGCCCAGAAAGAAACCCACGATTATATGGTCAATTAATCTCTGACAAAAGGAGGCAAGATTACGCAATGGGGGAAAGAAAAGTGTCCAACAAATGGTGTTGGGAAAACTGGGTAGCTACATGCAAAAGAATAAAACAGGACCATTTTCTTACACCATACACAGAAACAAACCCAAAATGGATTAAGGGCCTAAATATGAGGCCTGAAACCACAAAAATCCTAGAAGAGAACACAGGCAGTAATTCCTCTGCCCTCGGCCATAGCAACATTTTTCTAGATATGTCTCCTGAGGCAAAGGAAACAAAAGAAAAATAAACTATTGGGACAACATCAAAATAAAAATCTTCCTTAAAGCAAAGAAAACAACCAGCAAAACTAAAAGACAACCTGCCGAATGGAAGAAGATATTTGCAAATGACATATCTGATAAGGGTTAGTATCCATAATATATAAAGAATTTATGCAACTCAACACACACATACAGTCCAATTTTAAAAAGGGCAGAAGATATGAATAGATATTTCTCCAGAGAAGACATCCAGATGGCCAGCAGACACATGAAAAGATGTGCAACATCACTCATCATCAGGAAAATACACATCAAAACCACAATGAGATATCATTTCATACCTGTCAGAAGGGTTCAGACCAAAAAAATACAAGAAACAACAAGTATTGGCGAGGATGTGGAGGAAAAAAGGAACCCTCGTGCACTGTTGGTGGGAGTGCAAACTGGTGGAGCCAGTGTGAAAAATAGTATGGAGGTTTCTCAAAAAATTAAAATAGAATTACCATATGATACAGTAATTCCACTCCTGGGTATTTAACCAAAGAATAAAAAAAACCACTAGTTGGAAAACATATATGCACTCCTATGATTATTGCAACATTATTATTATTTTTTTAAATTTTTAAATGTTTTATTTATGTTTGAGAGAGAGAGAGAGCGAGAGCGAGCGAGCATGAGAGAGGGAGGGGCAGAAAGAGAGGGACACACAGAATCCAAAGCAGGCTTCAGAGTCTGAGCTATCAGCACAGAACCCGATGTGGGGTTTGAATCCACAAACCATGAGATCATGACCTGAGCTGAAGTCGGAGGCTTAACCGATTGAGCCACATCATTGTCTCTCAACATTATTTACAGTAGCCAAGATATGAAGCGACGCAAGTATCCCATGATAGATGAATGAATAAAGAAGAGTTGTGTGTGTGTGTGTGTGTGTGTGTGTGTGTGTATTACTTAGTCATAAAAAGAATGAAATCTTGTCATTTGCAACAACATGAAGGGATGTAAAGAGTATAATGATAAGTGAAATAATTCAGTCAGAAAAAGAAAATACCATATGATTTCAATCATATGTGGAATTCAAGAAACAAAACCTGCAAAAAAAAAAAAAAAAAGGGACAGACCAAAAAAACCCAGACTCTTAACTATAGAGAACAAACTGGTGGTTACCAGAGGGGAGGTGGTTGGGGGGATGGGTGAAATACGTGAAGGGAATTAAGAGTACATTTATCATGATGAGCACTGAGTAATGTGTAGAATTGTTGAGTCATTATATTATACACCTAAAACTAATATAATATCACATGTTAACTATACTGGAAATAAAATTTTAAAAAGAAAAAGAATAAACATAAACAATCAGGGAAAAAGAGAAAAAAAAGGTCTGAAGATGGGTGGGACAGCTCGACTACATCCATAGGTCTGGGGCCTCCATTCTTCTCCATGTGGCATATGCTGGAACTGGAATGTCCAATATGGTACCTTCAATGGGATGACTGGCACTTGCACTGAAATGAGTGGAAGATGGGAGCTCAAAAGCATCACTCTTTCTACACAAGGTAGTCTCAAGGGGAGTCAGACTTCTTAGATGGAGATAGGAAGTAGAGGCTGCCAGTTTCTTAAACCTGGTCTTGGAAATCGTCCCATCCTCATCTTGGTCCTGGAGTCACAGACCCCACCCAATTCAAGGGGACAGGACATGAACCCCAACTCCCAATGGGAGGAGAATTTCTGGCAATCTCTAGTCTACCAAAGACTTACTAATCGTACATGGGAATTGCTTAGGCTTGTGACGTACCTTGAGCCAAGTCTATGATCAAAGAGCCAGATTGTGAGGTCTAAAATGTCAGTAAAATCTGAGGCTTAAGAAAGAAGGAGATTGCCAAGAAAAGGCTTTACAGGAGGAGATGGGGCTCAAATTGGTCTTGGAAGTGAGAGTAGGGGCTGGACAAGCAGAAAGAAAGGGGCAAGGCATTACAGAATAACTTCTCGATCAACCATAGCCTGAGGCTAGTTTGTTTTTCAGCTCACCTCTCACCCTATTCTGGGCCTTAAGTTTCCATCACACTATAAGAATATCTATATTGTTGTTTCCCACGGCAAACTTGTGTATAAATTTTATACATATAAATTTTGCGTATAAAAAGCAGAAGTAGCTTTTCAGGTTAAAATTTCCAGAGAAATCTGAAATTTGCCACAGGCTCACCTCCATGCTAAGTATTCAGAGAAAGTTGGCAGCTTTGAACTATGTCTGAGAGAGTGGATAGCTCGAATGTGGAACATTTTCTGTGTAGAAAGTATAGATAATTCTAGGCCTTAATTTTCCTCTTCTCTAACTGAAAATATTTAGCTATTCTGTGGGAAACCTAACCCTTAGTATGAACTTAGATCCAGAGAAGCAGACAAAAACATATGCGCAGATAAGTAATTGTCGAAAAGCAGGAAACCAATTAAACATAAAGTAGGGTCCCAATTATATAAAAAAACAAATGTAGACAGATAGAATATTGGAAGAAGAAATGGCAAAGTATTCACTGGCGATTTCTGAGTTGTGAAAATATGCATGACTTTTTTCTCTTTTCCATATTTCAATCAGTTTTCCACAATGAACGTGTTATTTTCATAATCATAAAAACATATACAGCCTACAGATATATTTTGATTTGGATTTTCACAGAAGATTCTAAGAACCCTCACATAGCAATGAATTCTTCAAAAACACAGTTTTTACAAACCCTGTCACAAATCCTTCCAGAGACCCACATCCTAGTGTTTGCCCTGACAAATGCCAGTTCTGTTCTTCAAGATTTACTTGTCAGGAAATCAAGACACACAGAATGAGTTATTTCAGAAGGAAATGTTCCGGGATTCTGGAAACAGATGATGCTTTCTTTCAGCCTGCTGTCATTCTTCTCCTTCACTAAGATATTGTCGTCATCACTCTGGGTTTAACTCAGCTTGACAGTAGCCGCATTTCTGTGTTGATCTTCATCTCCTCTTTTGGTAAAAGTCTGTAAATTGAGGCTTCGCTCATAGCTATTTCATACTAATCAGACACCAGGACTAAATTAAAACCAAGAAAGGACCTGGGGTGAGATAATGTGAAGCCGACTGCCTCCCCAGGCAGACATTTTATGCTCTGGACCTCATCTTCACGAATGCTGACAAGGCATTCTCTTTTACAAGCCAGGGGCCATGGCTCTCACTACCTATCTTAAACTACTGGTAGCATAACCCCTCACTTGTTTTTCTTATTCACTCCCAGTTTGCCCTGCTGCTAAAACATTCTGCTTTTCAGCTGCCATTATGAGCGTCTAAATCATCCCTCATCTAAGGCACCAGGTTTCTTAGTGCAGAAACCACAGACTCAGCAGCTAGGATGTCATCAGCATGCTCTAGATTACATCATCTCCTTCTGCCAACCTTAATACCACTATGGTAACCATCAACAGCAATACCCATGATTATTTCAGGAGAAATATTGAACAGATGTGACAGCCTTGTCAAACTCCTTTGCTGGTGTCCAACCACTCTGTTATACCTTTTGCAATTCTAAAATATCTCTTCTGGTCATAATAGAGACAGCATGCACTGACCTAGTGAGTGGGAAACTGTTCCTGTAGCATCAACTGGCATACTGAATACCAACTACCAGCACCAACTTACACATATAGCGCCTTACAGCCCTCTAATCATTTTTACACACATTCTCCTTTTTAATTCAAGACAGCTGAACCTGTGGTAGTAAAACTGGAAAGAGCCCTGGACTTCCTCTCAGAAGTTCTGAGTTTCTGGGCACCTTACTACCTGTGAACCTTGAGCAAGCCACTTTGAGCTTCTTTTCAGTAAAATACTTAACTCTTTTCAACGCAATTTAAAAACCACATGAGATGGTACATTTAAAAATAACGAATGGTGAAAACAAGTACGCAGATATTTGCTCATGGCAGCACTATTCACAGTGGCTGAAAGGTGGAAACAATCCTAATGACCATCAATGGATGAAAGGATAAACAAAATGTGATATATGCATGCAATGGAATATTATTCCGCCATAGAAAGAGATGAAGTGCTGATACATGCCACATCATGGATGACCCTAGAAAACAATATGGTAAGTGAAAGAAGCCACACATAAAAGGTCACATATGGCCATGATTCCTTTTATATGAAATATGCAGAATAGTCAACCATCTATACAAAAATCAGATTTGTGACTGCAAGGAGCTAAGGGGAGATGGGAATAGGGAGTGGTTGTTTAATAGGGATGGGTTTTCGGTGGGTGATAAAAATGTTTTGGAAACTCCAGAGAGTTGGTCGTTGCACAACATTGTTCACGTACCAAATGCCACTGGATCAATCACTTGAAAATTTTGTATTATATGCATTTTACCTAAGTTAAGAAAACAAATTATAAAGCATATCAAAGTCCTAGTTTGTGTATCCCAGAGACAAAACAGTCTCAGGAAGATTAAGGGACTTATAAAGGGCCAAAAAGTTAAAAAACAAAAAGAAGCAAATTGAAGCAAAATAAAACAAAGAAATCTACTCCGCAAGCAAAATTCTGGTCTTCTGATGGGCCAGGGAGATCTTTATTCCATTACTGCCATCCTGCTATGGGTGTGAAAAGAGAAGTTGAAGCTTTTGAGAGGTCACCGTTCTCCACTCTGAGCTTTTGCATGGTTCCCATGCCCTATTGCCTCATCCAGAACACAAATTGCTGCTTTCAGCCACCTCTTCTCATTAGTTCACAGAGATCCTAAGACAGAAACGATAATCTGGCATAAAGAATGGGGTCTTTGGAAAACCAGAAAAGCTTCTCTCTTTACCTTGTCTAAAGAAAGAGAAGGTTCCTGAATGCCTTGTAGTAAGTTGGGAAGATAGAGAGCTTTGTTAGAAATGTATTATCCTAGGCTCCACCCCAGTCCAACTTTTTCAGAATCTGCATTTCGCCAAGATTCCCAGGCAATTTGTGGGCATATGAAACGTTTAGACACACTGCGCTGGGGTTCCAGACTTGTAACAGAGCCTCCATTTACATGAAATATGTGGCTGCTGGAGATGTGAACGATCAGTTATGTTGGGTCTGTTGGGCCATTTGTTGTGAATAGAAAATATATACACTTTCATCATCATCATCACCATCATCATCATCAACATTTACTTGTGAACAGTGGAGAAGGCACATGGACTGTTCGTGGAATCATACCTACTTTGTTTTCCTAATTATACCTAACTTCACAGATATTCCTAGCCTCAATTATTCTTCTGTACACTGGAAACAGTAATTATACTTCTCTACTTTTCTAGTAATCTCCCCAGTTCACATGTAAATGTCTACAAAGACATTATTAAAGTACCAAATGCGACAGTCAGTGGGAACTTTAGAGGTCATCCGGCCAGTGGTTCCTAAATGCTCTTCCATGGACCAGTTCTGAGTTGGCCACATTAGAATCACCTGGGGAGCATTTCAAAAAGGCACATTCCTAGGGTGTAAAATCAGCCCGTTAAATCTGGGAAGAGGCCATGGAAGACATATTTTTAAGAAGCTTTCCAGGTGATTCCAATGCATAGTCAGGTTTGGAAAAATTTGCCGGGCTCAGCCCCTGCATCCCCTCCACAGCTTTCCCACCACCTTGGCCCAAATACCTTCAGAGATAAGTACATTTCATTTCAGAGATCTAACAGTCAGAAAATTCCTTCCAATGCACCAAATCAATACCTACCTCCCTATAATTTCCACCTATGGGTTCTGTCCTTCTGAACCCTACAGAATAATCTGAGTGTGCTTGAGATGTAGACCTCTTCCATATCATGCAACAGTTCTTCAAATGTCTATCTCCAGGCACTGTGTCCACCCATGTCTTCTTCCTAATCATACTTTTTGCCTTGAAATCTGTTTTGTCCAGTGATAATAAAGCTACCAACTCTCTTTTTCCTTTCTTTTACCACTTAACCTATAATAATTTTCATGTATAATAATTACATTTGTCTCTTATAAGAAACATAAAAGTTAATTTTTTAAAAATTCAGTTAGTAATTATTTGAATTGGCAAATTTAGTCAAATTACATGAATTTATTGTAATTACTTACATACTTGGGATTATTTCTACCATGTTATTCTGTGATTTTCTTTTATCTTGTTTTTTTTTTCTTCTTTTCATTTTTCTTTCCTTTCCTAAATTCTATTAGACTGATTGAATATTCTTTATTACTTTCCTTCCTTCTTGCCCCCACCCCTACACATCCCTGGGTCTGGAAGTTGTACCAGCTTCAGTAGTCATTCTTGAGAGGTTTTGTTTTCCAGTTAACAGAACAGGAATATCTAACAAAATATAAACAATCCATGTTAGTTGTTATTCTTGAAAAACTGACATGCAGGGGCACCTGGGTGGCTCAGTTGACTAAGTGACCAGCTCTTGGTTTCAGCTCAGGTCATGATCCCACAATTCATGAGTTAGAGCCCCGTGTCAGGCTCTGTAGAGCCTGCTTGGGATTCTCTTTCTCTCCTTCTCTCTCTGCACCTCCTCTCTCTCTCTCTCTCTCACTCTCGCTCTCTCTCTCGCTCTGTCTCTCTCAAATAAATAAACTTTAAAAAAAGTTTTAAAACAATGACATGCATACTTAACAGAATCTAAAGATAATTAATGTCTATTCTGCCTCCTTAACAAATCTAGGAATTTAGAACATTTTTACTCTGAATAATCCCCTCCTGCCTTCCATATACTTATTTCCAATATTTTAGATTCATCATATTTTTATACCCCCAATAAATTACTGTTGTTGTTTTATGTCAATTCTTTTTTAGACTCACTCACTTTACTTCCCATTCTGTCCTTCCTCTCAGTTTTTCCTGAATTCAATTTCATTTTTCACTGAGGATCTGTTAGTGGAAAATTCTCTGTGTTCATTTGAACACATTTTCATTTTCCCTTCACTCTTCTATGATAATTGACTGTATAAACAACTCTTTATTGGTAGTTGTTTTCTCTTAGCACTTTGAAGATTATTCATTGTCTCATGGGTTTTATTATTGTAAAGAAGTCAGTGGCAGTCAAAATATAGTTCCTTTTTAGATTACCTATCTTTTTTTCCTCTGAATGCATTAAAATTTTTCTTTTTGACTTTGGTATTTTGCAGTTTTATTACAATGTGTCTAGATGTAAATTTTCTTTTTACACCTCCTGTTTGAGATGTATTGTCTATCTTTAATCTAGAGATTTCTTTTATTAATCCTGTAAAATTATTACCATTGTCCTTTCAAATATTGTCTCTTCCCCAGTTGCTTTATTGTCTCCTTAGGAAAATCCTTTTAGACATATTTTTTACTTTCTTATTCTAAACTCTATGTCTTTAACTCTTTAAAAATATTATCCATCTGTTTTATCTCTTCATGCTGCATTACAGATAATGTTCTTTCAGCTTATCTAATCTGCTATATAGCCTGTTCATTGAGTATATAATTTTGAAAGTTACATTTTTCATTACTAAAAAAGTTCAATTTTTTTTCAAATTTTTTCTTTTTATTTTCATGCTGTCTTGCTCTTTTCTTATTTGTATTGCTTCCTTTTGTCTTCAATATTTTAAAAATTCCAGTATACTTAACATATAGTGTTATATTCATTTCAGGTGTATAATATAGTGATTCAACAATTCTACACATTACTCAGTGTTCATCACTATAGGTGTACTCTTAGTCCTCATCACCTATTTCACCCATCCCTCCAACCACCTCCCCCTCTGGTATCCATCAATTTGTTCTCTATAGTTAAGAGCCTGGATTTTTTTTTTTTTTTTTGCCTTTTTTTTGTTAGTTTTGTTTCTTAAATTCTACATATGAGTGAAATCTTATGGTATTTTTCTTTCTCTGACTGAATTATTTCACTTAGCATTATACTCTCTAGATCCATTCATGTCATTGCAAATGGTGAGATGTCATTCTTTTAATGGCTGAGTAATGTTCCATTGTGTGTGCGAATATATATATATATATATATATATATATATATATATACTCTTTTTTATCCTTTCATCTATCGTTGGAAGCTTGGGTTGCTTCTACATCTTGGCTATTGTAAATAATGTTGCAATAATCATAGGGGTGCCTATGTTTTCAATTTAATGTTTTTGTACTCTTTGGATAAATACCCAGTAGTGGAATTACTGGATCATATGGTAGTTCTATTTTTAATTTCTTGAGAAACCTCCATACTATTTTTCACAGTGGCTGTAACAGTTTGCATTCCCACCAACAGTGCACAAGGGTTCTTTTTCCCCCCACATCCTCACCAACACTGTTGTTTCTTATGTTTTTTATTTTAGTCCTTCTGAAAGATGTGAACTGATACCTTTTTGTTGTTTTGATTTGTATTTTCATGATGATGAGTGAGTGATGTTGAACATCTTTTCATGTGTCTGTTGGCCATCTGGACGTCTTCTTTGGAGAAATGTCTGTAGATGTCTTCTGCCCATTTTAATTTTAATATTTATTTATTTTTGAGAGAGAGAGAGAGAGAGAGAATGAGCCAGGGAGGGACAGAGAAAGAGAGAGAGTCTCAAGCAGGCTCTGCACTGTCAGCGCAGAGCCCGATGTGGGACTTGAACTCATGAACTGTGAGATCATGACCCGAGCCAAAATCAAGAGTCACTTAATGACCGAGCCACCCAGGTGCCCCTCTTCTACCAATTTTTAAATTGGACTGTTTGTGTGTGTGTTGAGTTGTATAAGTTCTTTACATATTCTTGATACTAACCCCTTATCAGATGTCATTTGCAAATATCTTCTCCAATTCTGCAGGTTGTCTTTTCATTTTGTTGATTGCTTTCTTTGCTGTGAGGAAGCTTTTTGTTTTGATGTAATCCCAATAGTTTATTTTTGTTTTTGTTTTCTTGCCTCAGGAGACATATATAGAAAAGCGTTGCTATGGCTGAGGGCATGGAAATTACTGCCTGTCTTCTCTTCTATGATTTTTATGGTTTCTGTCTCACATTTAGGCCCTTAATCCATTTTGGGTTTATTTCTGTGTATGGTGTAAGAAAGTGGTCCAGTTTTCCCAACATCATTTGCTGAAGATACTGCTTTTTCCTATTGCATAACTTTGCCTCCTTTGTCAAAGATTAATTGACCATATAATCGTGGGTTTCTTTCTGAGCTCTTGATTCTGTTCTATTGATCTGTGTGTCTATTTTTGTGCCAGTACCCTACTGTTTTGATTACTACAGCTTTGTAGTATATCTGGAAATCTGGGTTTGTGATACTTCCAGTTTTGTTCTTTTTCAAGATTGCTTTGGCTATTAGGGGTCTTTTGTAGTTGCATATAAATTTTACAATTATTTGTTCTAGTTCTGTGAAAATGCTATTGCTATTTTGATAGAGATTGTATTAAATCTGTAGATTGCTTTGGATACTATGGATATTTAATAATATTTGTTTTCCCAATACATGAGCATGGAATATTTTTCCATTTGTTTGTATCATCTTCAATTCCTCTCATCAAAGTTTTATTATGTTTTCAACATTTTAAACAAACTTACTTCATAATTTTTAACAGATTTTTTTTATTGTCTGAGCTCTATAACATCTAATCCTGCCATTATTCTTTGTGTTGATTTTCACGTGTGTACTTTATACTTTTGTATTGTGAGGTCATCTTCAGTAGGCTTTCTTTGAGTTTTGAATGGTGGAGGAATGGTCCTTCCAAAGAGATTTTTGCTTTCACTTCTGCCAGTTGGCTCACAAATATCACTAACACCAGACTTTTTAAGGTTTTTTTTTTAATCACCCAGTACTCATCACAGCCCTCCTTAATCCCCACCCACTATTTCCCCCATCCTCCCTCCCACCTCCTTTCTGATAACTGTAAATTTATTCTCTTTAGTTAAGAGTCTGTTTCTTGGTTTGTCCAGACTACTTTTATGTTAATTCCTGACCTTAGGGGTCCCTTTACTGCAGTTATTGTAAATTAATCCCTAAACCTGCACAAGGAGCAGATTCACCCTAGGGGGAAAAAGACTTTTTTTCTTATCTAGAGCATAAGCAGAGATAGACAAGTTTTCTTGTGTTGATGGACAGATTTTCTTTTTCTTTTTTTTTAAATTTAATTTTACTTTTTAGATTTTTTTAAAATGTTTATTTTTGAGTGAGAGAGACAGAGACAGAGACAGAGGGTGAGTGGGGGAGGGGCAGAGAGCGAGGAAGACACAGAATCCAAAGCAGGCTCTGGGCTCTGGGCTGTCAGCATAGAGCGTGACATGGGGCTTGAACTCATGAGGCGTGAGATCATGACCTGAGCCAAAGTCAGACACTTAACCGACTGAGCCACCCAGGTGCACCTTTTTCTTTTCTTTTTTCAATGTTTATTTATTTTTGAGAGAGAGAGAGTGATCAGGAAAGGGGCAGAGAGTTGGGGGGAGGGGGTTGGGGGAGTACAGAGGATCCAAAGCAGGCTTTGTTCTGACAGCAAAGTGCCCAATTCAGGGCTTGAACTCACCAACCGCAAGATCATGACCTGAGCCCAAGTAGGACGCTTAACCAACTGAGCCACCCAGGCACCCCAGATCTTCTTTTTCTAATGCATTCGTTTTCTGAGGGTCCTTGATTTATGCAGAGATCTCAGTTTTGACTTCTGCCTCATGTAGAAGACTTTTCCTCCTGTCTCTGTGGTGTTAACACCAAAGAAACTAGAGTGCCAAGTGGATCCTAGGGCAGTGCTAGCGTCAGCTCATAAATTTATTACTCCGTTGTATTATTTTGTTTTGGGTCCTTAGGTATATCCCTTTCTTTCTTGTGATATCATCTGTTCATTCAAAGGGATTAAAGGATTAAAATATATTTAATCCAGAATTTCTCCATGTTTGTGGCAAGAAGGCTCTCGGTTCATCTAGCCTGAAATATTAATGGAAATAAAAATACCCTACATGTTATCTGTATGCAGCGTTATATAATAGCTAAATAGTAATTTATCTCACCACAGATTTTCAAATATACTCAATGATGTTCAATATTAAAAGGTGAAGGGGTGCTTGGGTGGCTGAATCAGTTAAGCTTCCAACTCTTGATTTCAATTTAGGTCATGATCTCACAGTTTGTGAGTGTAAGGCCCTCAATAGGCTCTGTGCTGACAGCATGGCACCTGTTTGGGACTCCCTCTCCCTGCCTCTCCCCTGCTCATGCTCTCTCTGTCTCTCAAAATGAATAAATAAACTTTAAAAAATATATTAAAAGGTGAATAACAATGTTTTGTTATATCTATAAGGTGTTCATATGCAAAGTGTGGCTGTTAAATACTGAGATGAGTTTATAAGCTAAACAATTATATATCTTTGTGTAGGCACTATTTGCAAATGTTCTCTGGTAAGTGAAAATGAAACTTCAAAAATGAGTTTTCCTCTTATGTAGCGACTGATTTCTTAGAAGTGAGTAACTTCATGTTACACTAGGCATCTTAGATTTTGAAAACAATAACAGTAGTCTAATTCTTCAATGAAAGTAGCACAGAAAAAGGAATCAGAAACATAAACACTAATCAAACACTTTAAGAAGTTTTGATATAGGGCAGAGAGTTAGCCAATATGGTTATTTCCCTCAATTTCACCATTAGTTTATTGCCTAACCCAAGATAAGCTTTCATTTTTTTTTTCAGGGCTATCTCTCTACCTGTAACTTGTAGCTTTACGAATGATTATCGTGATCTAGGAGAGCCTCTAAGGCCACAGGGCTCCATGTCCTCATCAATAGTAGGAGTAAGTGGTACTACCTGGTCAAGGTATCTCCATATTTAAACCCCATGGTTCTAAATCCTGGGTAAGAGACACCTGTTAAAAATACAAGTCTTTTTTTTTTTTTTTTTTAAGAATGTCAGTGTAAGTCAAGTGGGGATATTTTACGTGGAACCACATTATTTATCAACAAGTATGTTAATAGCTATAAATATGACCACATGCAAAGATATGATAGCAGTAAATAAAAGCACAGAACAAGGAATCAGAAAACCTAGGCCCTGATCAAACAAGCCCTCTAAAAATATAGCCTCCAATAAAAAGCTAACACCAAAATGTGTTCTATCTCTACTCAGTAAATATCAGCTTCAAACCTCCCATGCTGTGAGACTTGTACATCTTGTTCCGTGAGTGCTGTATTCCATATCAAGCCCAATATCTGCTTGCCTTCAAAGCACTCTAAACTGCACTCATCCTGCATTTACCACTTTTCTTACAGGTATTGGTGACAAGACCTCAAAAGGATATGAACTATAAAATAAATATCTATGAGTCCATACCAACATAAATAAATGATTGAATATGTAAGTAAACGGGAGAGATAAATTTCCTTACAGAACAATTCCAAATAATTTATGTAGATACTCCTCCCTGTGCGTGTGAGCTGGACTCAGTGACTTACTTGCAAAGAATAGAGTATGGAAAGGGTTGGAGAGGGACTTGATAGTGGAGGGGCCTAGAAAACACCATGTCAGCAAAGTGATTGAGGTTAACCTCTCTAGAGGTAAGTCATGGTGATAGCATGTACCTCCTGATGTGATATGATGGAAATATTTTCTCTAGGACATCCTGTCTCCAAACTCCAGTTTAATCATGATAATAACATCAGGCAAACCTGAATTGAAGGACATTCTACAAAATACCTAACCCGTACTCCTCAAAACTCTCAATGCTGAAGAGTGAGGGAAGACTGAGAAACTTCCACAGTGTGGAATCCCAGAAGGGATCCTAGAATGAAAAAGGGATATTAGCAGAAAAGCTAGTAAAATCCAAACAAAGTCTGGATTTTGTAAATAATATTGTACTTATGTTGGTTTGTTAATTTTGGCAAACGTAACATGGGTATTTAAGATGTTACTATTGGGGAGAGTAGATAATGGGAACTCTCTGTACTGTCTTTGTAGCTCTTCTTTAAATGAAAATTTATCCAAACTAAAAAGTTTGTTAACAAAAACATGACCTGTGGCTCCTGGGTGGCTCATTCAGTTGAGTGTCTGACTTCTGACTTTGGCTCAGGTCATGATCCCAGAGTTGTGGGATAGAGTCCCACTCTGAGTGTGGAGCCTGCTTGGGATTCTTTCTCTCCCCCTGCCCCTCTCCTCTGCTTTCTGTCTCTCTCTGTCTCTTTCAAATAAAAAAAAAGAAATAAAGAAAAAAAATGACCCCAAAGTATTGAAAACAGAAAGCTCAAATAAATACGTACACATGAATGTTCATAAAAGCAGTATTCATAATAGCCAAAAGGTAGAAACAACCCAAGTGTCTATCAGTGGATGAATATATAAATAAATTGTAACATATTCATGTAATGGAATATTATTCAGCCATAAAAAGAATGTAATACTGATGTGTGCTACATCATGAAATAACCTAAGTAACGTTATGCTAAATAAAAGAAGCCAGAAACAAAAGGTCACATATTTTATGATTCCAATTACATGAAATATCCAGAATATGTCAATCCATAGAGACAGAAAGCAGATTGGTGGTTACCAGGGGCTGGAGAAGTGAAATGTTTTGGAACTAGAGAAGGTAGTTATTTTACAACATTGTGAATGTACTAAATGACACTGAACTGTTACCTTTAAAATGGTTAATGTTGGGACGCTTGGGTGGCTCAGTTAAGCTTCTGACTCTTGCTATCGGCTCAGGTCATGATCTCATGGTTCATGGGAATGAACTCCATTTCAGGCTTTGTGCTGGCAGTGCAGAGCCTGCTTAGGATTCTCTCTCTCTCTCTCTCTCTCTCTCTCTCTGCCTCTCCCCTGCTCATGTGCATGCTTTCTCTCTCAAAATAAACATTTTAAAAAAATAAAATGGTCAATGTTATATTATGAGAGTTTTACTTCAATTATAAAAAAGGAAATAATCTAAATGTTGAGTTTGATGAGAGTCTCAGCTAAGAGACAGAGTAAGAGAAAACCGGTCTAGAGTGACAGATGAACTATATAAAAAATGAGTGGGAGCTATCAATCTGAAGATAGGAAATGAATAAGCTGTCATCTAGAAAAAGATATCAAAGAACTTAAGACTGTATTTCTAGGAAATGTTATGTGGACTTTATTATCAAAAGGAAATTCTTATTTAAGTCAGGAACAACTCTGCATTTTTAGTGCTCTTCAACTTTTCTCAGAATATATTTTTCCAATGATCAAGAACAGGGTTCTCCACATCTAGAAAATAAACTTCAGAAGGGAGATCACATCTACCGTTTTTGCACTGAATTCTTAGAGCCTAGCAAAATGCCTGGTATACATTGGTAGGCCCTCAATAAAAACTGGCTAAATTTATGAATTTTGACAAATGTGGGATATACTTTTGGTAAAGATTAGTAATAAAATATTTTGTTTTGTTTCAGTTATTTTTTTTACAAATGTTGCCACTATAATAATTAATGTGCTGTTGTTACTCTGTACTATTGTTCATCAATATACATATTTTTCGCTTTTTTTCCTTTTTTTAATGTTTATTTATTTTCATGTGCACGAGAGAGTGCAAGAGAGAGCGTGCACAAGGGAGAGGCAGAAAGAGAGAAAATCCCAACCAGGCTCCATGCTCAGTGCAAAGCCCTACGTAGGTCTCGATCTCAAACCCCCATATTTTTAAATCTTAATGAACTCTTCTGATGCAATGGCGAGCTTTTGATAAGAGTTTAAAAGACTATCATAAACCAAACTGTAAACTTTATTTAACTTAAGCACGGGCAAAATAATTTGTTTTTTAAACTCATTCATTCAAGACACTTCTCTAAAGAAGACATCCAGATGGCCAACAGGCACATGAAAAGATGCTCGACGTTGCTCTTCATCAGGGAAATACAAATCAAAACCACACTCAGATACCACCTCACGCCAGAGTGGCTAAAATGAACAAATCAGGAGACTATAGATGCTGGCCAGGATGTGGAGAGGTGGGAACCCTCTTGCACTGTTGGTGGGAATGCAAACTGGGGCAGCCACTCTGGAAAACAGTGTGGAGGTTCCTCAAAAAATTAAAAATAGATCTACCCTATGACCCAGCAATAGAACTGCTAGGAATTACTCAAGGGATACAGGAGTGCTGATGCATAGGGGTACTTGTACCCCAATGTTTAAAGCAGCACTGTCAACAATAGCCAAATTATGGAAAGAGCCTAAATGTCCATCGACTGATGAATGGATAAAGAAATTGTGGTTTATATACACAATGGAATACTACGTGATGACATATGGCCTTTGGTAGCAACGTGGATGGAACTGGAGAGGGTTATGCTAAGTGAAATAAGTCATACAGAGAAAGACAGATACCATATGTTTTCACTCTTACATGGATCCTGAGAAACTTAACAGAAGACCATGAGGGAGGGGAAGGAAAAAAAAAAAGGTTAGAGAGGGAGGGAGCCAAAACATAGGAGACCCTTAAAAACTGAGAACATGAGGAGGCCACCTGTTGGGATGAGCACTGGGTGTTGTATGGAAACCAATTTGACAATAAATTTCTTATTTAAAAAAAATAAACTCATTCATTCAGAGGCAACTGGGTGGCTGAGTCGGTTAACTGTCTGACTCTTGATCTCAGCTCAGGATATATATATATATATATATATATATATATATATATATATACACACATATATGGCGTGTGTGTATATGTATATACATATATATATATGTATATATACACACACACACATACACACTCATTCATACAGTTGAAATCCCCCATGCTTTGTCAGTGTCCCTAGGTCTCTGCCCACTTTGCTGTCCACCTTTGCTGACACAGTAGCTAGAATCTTTAAACATAGGCTCTTTGAGCTAAATATAAGGATAAAGAACTATCTAGATTTTGATGAAGCCATTTTTTATACTATAATTCTACTTGTAATCATTTACGTGACAGGGACTATGAACAACAACCAATCATTCCCTTCAGTGATTTATAGAGCAACATTGCATCTAGAGGAGATAGGTTAGTTAACCTGCAAAGTTTAAAAGTTAAAACATACAAAGGTCAAAACTTTCCTTTATGTAAGAACACTTTGTAGAATAATGATGTCCTTGAAGGGCAGGCTGTGCGAACTGCTGTAGTTTATTTTTCTGCTCCATCCATCACTGTGTAACCTCTGGTGTGACACTGATTCCTTAGACTCATGTCCTCAGCTGTCAAGAAGCGTGACAATAGTACCAACCCCACAGGCTGCTTGTGAGGACTGCTGGAACTGATTTACCTAAAGCTTCCAGAACAGAACTGTCAACTCATGCCAGCCATTATTATTACTATCAACAGCATTACTATGTAATATTGTGATCATAAAATGAAAAATAGGCCTTTTAAAATTATTTCCTCAAAGAACAAAGATTTTCTTCAGAAACTGATAAGTTGCTTAATGATAAGTTATATTTTGTACAAAGGATCTCCTGCCAAGATTATGCATATGTTCTGTAAGCAATCCTACTGAAGATTTGAAGAATAAAAAGAAGTCCATGCAAAAAGGAAAACTATAATGGTGGAGGAGACATACCCTTCATTTATAAGTTTTATAGCAGTCAAGTATCTCAGTACCAGTAATTAACCCAAAGGAATACATTTTAAAACATCACTCAAGGAGCACATGGGTGGCTCAATTAGTTAAGCGCCTGACTCTTGATTTTGACTCAGGTCATGATCTCATGATTCGTGAGATCCAACCTCACATTAGGTTCTATGCTGACAGGGCAGAGCCTGCTTTGGAGTCTCTCTCTTCCTCTCTCTCTCTCTCTGTTACTCCTCTGTTCTATCTCTCTCACTCTCAAAATAAATAAGTAAACTTTAAAAAATAAAATATCACTAAAATGCCATTTCATCTAGAATCTTCAACATATAAGTTTAGGGGCCACAGAACATACTGGTTTCTTTCTGAGATATATGAAAAATTAATTCTTAAGATACATGATATCCTTTAAGATTAATTTTAATAACTAAAGCATTTCAGTAAAATGAGTTTATAGAAATAATTGTTTATAAATACTATACAGGTCAGGAAATCAGTCACATAGGAATCTAGAGAAATAATTGTTCTATAAGGTGCAAATGCCTTAAGAAGAATAATCTGAAAAACACTTGTGTTGATTGGAGGGAGGAAATTTGTTATCTAAGTGAGATCTAGAACTGGAAACAGGTGAGCAAGTCCCCTTTCCCCAGTTCCACCATTTGTCATGCAGCCAAAGACAAAGCTCTCAATTTCATTATGCTGCTGTATTCCTGTCTCTATCTAAATAATACTTGCCACTTAACCCCATTAACAGATATGCTGTGAGTATTCAAGAGATAATATTAGTTAAGAACCTTAACTTACCCATAAACACAAAAACTTACCCCTGATAAATATGATGGTTACTATGGCAGGCTCTGTTAAAGATGTTTGGTGCTTGTCAATGGCAAGGATAAGAAGGATAAGCCAAGTGAGTGGCTCCAACATGACCTTGGTCCAGATTTGGGAGTGGCCAGAGTGAGATAGGGAAAGGTAAGTGGTGGGTCTATATATGGGGTGCCTGAGGGCCTTTGATGAGAATGAAGGTCCAAGATTGCCTGTCTGGGTGGCTGAGACAGTTGGAGGTCTAGACAAGAAGATTTGTTCAGCACTGGACAGCTCCCAGCCTAAATGAGTCCACCTGGGAGGGAAAAAAGTCCTTTCTCCCAACCTTTCCCAGGAGAAACTGAAGACTGTCATCAATGGCCTTTGTTCACTCTTCCAGAAGAGCAAATCTGAAAATGCATTAAACATTTCAAACCTTTCTTAAATACTGAAAATAACAAAAACAGCAATGGGGATTTGGATTTTAATCACCCACACGCATGCATCTAAAAACAATGACTTTTTTTTTTTTTTTTTTAATTTAAATGTGCTCCTCCAGTGCTGTGCGTGGAAAAAAAGCAAACTTCATTTTCTGTCTTCGCCCTTTGGTTTTATAGGGACAAAATGCAGAATAAACTTCCTTAATTTTCACTTCAGTGTTTGCAGCTTAGGATTCCATTAATATATCCTTTCCCTCGGTTGTGCAGGGTCCTCGTTTGCAGTCAGTTCATTCCACACTGATGTATATTTCATTGCCCAAGGCTTAATTTTGATTTATTGTCCATCCATAAATTAGAAAAATATGCTCTGGAATTCCATCCCGCTGAAAAGCTGTGCCTGATGTCAGGGGACTGGGTGATATTTAAGATGTCAGAAATACATATTGGATTAGTGTGCTTTGTTTCCCCACAACAGCAGGTGTTTAATCATAGCTGATGGCTGAAGTTAAATGCATTAGGACAGCAGCAGCCAAGAAGATGGAGTTTTTCTAAACCATACAAACTCCAGGATAAATAACTCAAAACTAATTGTGTGTCCACATCTTAGATACATTTTTATTTACTTAATACATTAAACAATGAAAATAGCCTCTGGCACTTAACTTCATGTTTAAGAGCCTGTACAAATATTTTATATTAGTGAAGTGTTGGCTGTTTAAACATAATTACTATTTCCCTTACTGGCCCTCTGGCGGTTTTATGTAAAATATTTCTTAAAGCAGAAAAAGAATAAAGGCTGAAATCTCTCAGTAATTCAAGGATAAGAAATTTTTAGGGTTTGCTTTTTTTAAAAATATAATTTGAAATGCCTATATCTGTCTATATGCCCATTTTGCCATAATCCAAATGATGCTCCACATACCTACTGACCAGGCATTTTCCTTCCTCTTTTTGTAAGTACCGGATCTCTTTGCCATTATGTTTATATTAATTAGAGTTCTATGTGTATAGAAAAATGATCAGGCTTGGTCTGGAGCAATTTAACTGGAGGCTGGAGAGAAGACGCTTAGGAGAGCAAACATTTTCAAGGTGCAACCGGTGACCTGTAACAAGCCAGAGAGATTCATGGCGAGAATCGTATATTTTGACACAACAGTGATTTGATTAAAAGAGAAAGTAATGGTTTTAAACAGTCACTATGAGGATGTAGCCAGACTTTGGTAGCTTTTTGCAATTTACTTTACAGACCAGTGATAGAGCAGGGGAGAGAACCTTTGCTGCTGAAACAGGCCACTTGAATTTGGAAATAAATATAAGCAAAAATCGAGTGGTTGAAACTAGTTTTCTTCCCCATCCTTTTTTTCCCCCTTCTTCTTCTTTTAAACACACATCTATGGCAAAGGCAGGATAATACCAAGGAAAATAAAATATTGAGGTCATTTTGAGAATGGAAATAGAAGTGGATTTAATTTTTGTTTGATGGTTTTAAAAGAATTAATTTTGGAATCAGACTCAATTGAACCAGTCTGAAAAGAAAAGAAAGTCTCTACATCTTGAGAAAAGTAAAAATTTGTATTAGAAAACTGAAACAGTTAATTTATTTCACTCAGATAAGCAGTATGATCCCCAAGAATAACTAACATATAGCATTCAACATAGCATCAAATTTAATTCTAATATAGTAGTTGAGAATAGTGCAGTGTGGCTTAAACAAAATAGCTTTAAAAAGAGGATTAATAAAACCTTGTTCAGCGAAAAAGTGTGAGTTACAAAACATTCTAATAGTATGATCCTATTAACATAAGAATATAAGATAGAACAATGAAAGACATCCTATATATGTGCATATGTCCAAGAATAATTATATCACCACAGAAAAGGGTCTGAAAGCAAACTGAGAAAAATAATTGTTCTTGAGAAGGGGATTTTAATTTTTTACTCTATATACTTTAGTGTTGTTTGATTTTTATTTATGATAACGTCTTAGGATATAACTTATATAAATGAATTTCTAAAGAATCTCAGTAAAGTTCTGTTTTTAAGGGGAAAAAAAGAGGGTTATTCCCTATTTTGATACATATATCCTGCCTGAATAAAGATCAGTTGTAATTATTCTTGTGATAAGTTTTCTTGAATGAAATCGCCATTGAATGTTGTTATAGGGTAAATCCTTTGAAGAAAAAGTTTTAAAAATTACAGCTCCCGAGTGCCATGCTGGCTCAGTCAGTAGAGCGTGAGCCACTTAATCTCAGGGTTGTGTGTTGGGCCCCATGTTGGGCATAGAGATTACTTAAAAATAAAATCTTAAAAAAAAATTACAGTCTCAATGAGGTGTTCGCATGGAGCAAGCTCACTGCCACCTTAGTTTTCTCATGGAAGCTCATTTATTCCCCCCTCATCCTCAGCGTCAATGACTATGTAAGGTGGTTGCCTCAACCACTAAGCATTTAACCTGCAAGGTAATTCACTTCACACAAAACAATACCAAAAAAAAAAAAAAAAAAAAAAAAAAAAAGGTACTAACACTGCTCTCCGTCTAGAATTTTTAATAATAATATTTTCCTTGGTAAAATTTTATGTTTTTCACCAGCCTGATATTTAAAGTAATATGTTGGTGCTTTGGGGTTTTTTATAAAAGAAGATTGTAAAATGCATTTCTCATTTATTACAATCATTTTCATACCCTTTAATATCTTTTCCTGTTTTGCAACTGACATCCCAAAGTTCTTCAACAATTTTAACTCAATATTTTAACTCATATTCTTGGGAAAAAATAGCTATGTGGCATTAAGACTCTCACTCTGAACTGTGTCATATTCTTTCTAGTACTTTTAGCCTGAGTCTTGTAGGTCAGGCTATCCAGGAAACAGACTCTTATATGAAGATTTCTTTCAGGAGGTTTATTGGAGGGTACTCTTAGAGCCGCACTGACGGGGAGAGAAGGCAAGAAGAAAGGAGGAGAGGAGATGGCAGGTGCTATGCGGTCACCACAAAGGCCTCAGCTGATCCCACAAGGAGATTTGGGGCTGGGTGGTCCTGCAGGGTCCTTTTCCCTTTGTACCTCACACTGATTAGCCATCAGATACAGGCTGACCCTAGAAGGGAGTGTAACTTTGGGAAAGATGGCTCCCTTTAGGAGAGGATAGCTCCTGGAGAGGAATCAACACTCCCAGCAGCTGTAGGAATAAGTGCTTTGGTCTTAAAGGGGGCTCTGAGTGGTGCACCCCATATCAACCACATGGAGTTTCCAGGTCTCAATATCCTCATTTTCATCTACAAAAAGCATGCTCATTAAACAGTGGCTAGAGCACCTCACTAAAACAAAGGGAAGAAAGGAGCAAACTTCATTGAGGAAAAAGCATGAGAAAACATAATTTTAAGGCATTTATGGTAAATGATGCTAAAAGTCAAAGGGAGAAAAACATTCCATGGTTGTCGTGGAAGCAGTAAAACAGGAAAAGACAATGATGCAATGAGTGGCTCTGAGATTTTTGTCTCCAAATTTTCTTGATTCTCTCATACCGCAGGACAATTTTTCTGCTTTGTTTCTTGTATTTGCATCAGAAATAATTAACGACACATCTTATGAACGTGTCTGGAGACTATTAACTGGAATTTTCTATTATGCATGCGGTAGAATGGCTCATATATATATTACATCAAGTACATGATATTTTGTTTGGAAGACAAAAGTGGAGGACGTCAGGCAACCATGACTGTTTCCCCGGTTTTCTGTTCCAAGGAAACCTGGTTCTAAGAGGAGCTGGTACAGATATAGTGGATTTGCAGAGCAAATGGGGAGAGTGGGCTTTATCAAATGCTCAGGGACCAAGGAGGACACCTTCTGCACTGGGAAGAGTGCTGTTGACCTGTCCTCATCAACATATGGCAACCTGAACCTTAACTCTGCCTTTGCAGCCTGGAAATGGAATAGGCACATTTTGAGGCAAATAACATTAATTAAGTTTAGGTATATAGGAAGGAGAAACATAAGTATTTTAAAGAGCTTGTTCACAGGAATGTTTATTCAACCTCTGGTAGCCTAAACAGAAAATCTTTATGTCTGAGAAACAAAAAGCTTGACATATTATGTTTTTGTAATACGTCACACAAAAAATTAGATTCTACTAGCATTGCCCAAACATATTCCTCCTCCAGACACAGTCTTTAAGTAAAATACAAATCCTGCCTGTTCTAACACATAAGAAAATGAAGACACTCAAAGTAAATATCTGTTTCTAAACATCTCCACAATATGACTCCCCAACACACATGTTTATATCCATATTAAAAATTTGACAGGGGCAACAGATACGTGTATACCAAGTGCAAAAATAGTGGGGCTAATTGTCTACAGTCCTCGCAAGATCTAGGATTATTAAGCACCCAATCTATATTAGCTATTATATTAGTAGGATCACTGGCTCTTAGACTTGAGATTTGACCCCTCTTACTGTTTCCTTTAAAATTTAACCCTTGAAGATAGTTTGTGTGGTGGAGCAAATGTAGAAGTAAACAAGGGGAGATAAAGATACAAGAAGGGGAATAAGCAGCAAACAAACACTATTACAATGAAATATCCTAATGATGAGGGTAATAGTTAATATAGGTTGGATGCTTTCTGAGATTTCCTTCTCAGGGATTTATATATATTACCTTAATAATCAGAGCAATAACCCTAAGAAGTTGAACTGTCATCATCTCCACTTCTACAGATGAGGACACTGAGGCTTGGAGAGTCTAGGGAGCTATGTAGCACAGATAGGAGGTGGTACCAACGAAATCACAGCTCAAGAAGGCCGCTTCTGTGTAAGAATGGCTTATGTTTCTGAGTAAGGCCCTATCTACCTACAGACTCTTGAAAGTTAGGGCTACAAGAGACTTTCAAGATGAAGAGAGCATCCTGACCATGCCTCTCCTACTATAGGCAAGGAAACTGAGGCCCAGAGCAAAAAACAGGGTAGCCCTACATTGCCTCTGTGTTCATGTACGTCATCTCCCAGAAAGATATGTAATTACATGATAAATGATACCATGGTCTGCAATATTTCTATTTGCTCTGGTAATAAATCATCAGGACATTGAAATGTCTTGGATTATGTGACCAGACCCACAGTCTTTACTTTCATGTGGATTATAGAACTAAGCACACTGACCTAGCTTGCCAGGAGAAAACATTTTAGATCTTCAGATTCCCTTCAGAACACATTGAATAGTGTTTCTGAGGATCAGCCCAGTTTGTCCTGGAGTTCTGATGCCATCTGATGCTGGGACAATGAGAGCAGCCCCTGCTATCTGGAACTGAGAAGATTCAGTAATGCTCTAACATCTGAAATTGATTTTCGGCAAGAGTCTTGGAATTCCTAGGGGCCACAGCACCAGTGTGGCCCTTGTTAGCCTTGCATTCATGGACTTAGAAACATCTGAGAGCAGGGACTCAGTTTAAGGATGAGAACACCCTCAACAACCTTGGCTGATCATTTTTATTTCGGGAGAAAGGAACATTAAAAGACCAGTTCTTCAATTGTAGAGCTGGGTTGCCCCATACCCCACTTGACATTACAAAGAATGTACCTTACGCCAATGATTTCTGAGTTCTACAAGGATCACTCTTTTGTCAGAAAATGTAAGTGGCTTGACAGTTTCCATTTGAAGGCTGAAAAGCATCTGCATATACTAAACAAGACTAGATTTTCCTTATTCCTCTCCTATAAGCAATTCTTAGCTACTCCAAAAAATCATTATGTATTTATTCATCAAACATTGGTTCAGCCTAGGCTGGAGGAATTTACTTCAGTAACTGAATTATAGTCACCCAGTGGTTTGGTGACAGATTCTGTGCTACAACTTAAGTATTTTGAGTCCAACGTTTTACATCCTGAAAATATGCCAGACTTGTCTCTTAGGCTTCATTGTTTTGGGATCATTCCCTGTTGCTAAGGTTTTAAGTGTCTGCCCTTTGTTCCAGGAACACCTTGTGCTTTGTTCAGAGAGAAGTCATTGGGAGCTGTCACGCCATCATTCCTGCTTTGGAAAAGTACCAGATTTCTCTGCTCCCATTCTCTTCTTTTCCTAAATGAGAGTTAAAGCTTGGGATCTTGTGATTGCATTTTATATTGCTCAAATTTAGATATTCTCAAATAGACACAGAGTATTACAAAGGGAAACATACCTGTGCTGTGAAAATAGGCCACCCTGTGTTTGGATAAGACACTTAACCTCTCTGAGCATTTCTCATCTCTAACATGGAAAGAACGATTCCTACCTGGTAGGACTGCCATGAAGCATAATGATACATGTATACACTGTTTGGCATATACTAGATAGCCAATAACTGGTAGCCACCACCATTGTCAATTATCTAAAAGATAAGGATTATTCCCAATGAAGATGTTCTATGTAAAACTGAGCATAAGAGGATAAAAGAGCCAGGTACCAATGGTAAATCAAACTTACCTGAGACTTCCTCAAGCTGTAGACAAATATCAAGGGCAGCCACTCCACCTGGATCCCCAGAAAAGGTCCAACTAGTCCAGAGGTGGTAACACCATGAGGAGAGAAACAGAAATAAGAAGTTTCAGATGAGGAGGTGATTTCCCCCACTCCCTCAGCACACTTGGCCCAATACCCCCCCAAAACAGAGATGGATCAAGATGGCCTCTCTACCATCTCCCCCAGCCTCCTTGCCCTGCTCTGTAGCAGAACCAAAGCCATACGTCAAAGTGCTCTAAATCACAACTTCGGGACCTTCAAAGCTAGGAGCTCAAGAACCTGTCACCCTTTTCCACTTGTGATTTATACAAACTTTAAGGATTTTTTTTTTTAAAGATTTTACTTCTAAGTAATCTCCATATCCAACTTGGGGCGTGAACTCACAACCCTGAGATCAAGAGTCACATGCTCTACCGAGTGAACCAGGCAGGCGCCCCATAAGGATTTTTTTTTTTTTTCTAAAGTGAGCTGCTAAATTAATCCAGTAGTCTTACCTCATCACTACAGTGACAATATATTTTTTAATGTTTTTTATTTATTTTTGAGAGAGTACAAGTGGGGGAGGGGCAGAGAGAGTCAGACAGAGGATCTGAAGTGGGCTCTGTGCTGACCACAGAAAGCCACATGTGGGGCTTGAACTCATGAACTGAACCATGAGATCATGCCCTGAGCGAAAGTTGGATGCTCAACTGACTAAGCCACCCAGGTCCCCATATAGTGATAATGTTTTTTAAAGGTATGCAAAGGTTTTAGCTTGTCAGCCCATTTAGGCAAAGCTGTGCTGAAGCCTCTCTGTTGGCTGTTTTTATTCACTTTACCTAAGAATAAATACAGGCTGGGGCGCCTTTGTGGCTCAGTTGGTTGAGCGTCTGACTCTTGATTTAGGCCCCGGGCATGATCTCATGGTTCATGAGTTTAAGCCCAGTGTTGGACTCTGTGCTGGCAGTGCGGGGCCTGCTTGGGATTTTCTTTCTCCCTCTCTCTCTGCTCCTCCCCCACTCAAGCATGTGCTCCCTCTCTCTCTCTCTCTCTCAAAATAAATAAATAAACTTAAAAGAAGAAGAAGAAGAAGAAGAAGAAGAAGAAGAAGAAGAAGAAATAATACAGGTTAACATCAATTCCAAACAGGGAAATAGAAAACAGATGTAGAAAACTGGGCATGCAATACGTAAAGGCCGGCACAAAACCTAGAAGATACAGAGGGAACATGGAAAAGGAAAACAATCATGTTAGAATGGTAGGAATGTGGGAAATTTCTTTATTAAAAATTTTTTTTTTTTTTTTTTTTATTTTTGGGACAGAGAGAGACAGAGCATGAACGGGGGAGGGGCAGAGAGAGAGGGAGACACAGAATCGGAAACAGGCTCCAGGCTCCGAGCCATCAGCCCAGAGCCTGATGCGGGGCTCGAACTCACAGACCGCGAGATCGTGACCTGGCTGAAGTCGGACGCTTAACCGACTGCGCCACCCAGGCGCCCCTATTAAAAATTTTTTAAAAATTATTTATTTGAGACAGAGAGAGAGAGAGAGAGCCAGAGAGCAAGAGAAAGAGAGAATCCCAAGCAGGCTCTACGCTGTCAGCACAGAGCCCCATGCAGGGCTTGATCTCCAAAACCATGAGATCATGACCTGAGCCAAAATCAAGAGTCAGACACTCAACCAGCTCCTGAGCCACCCAGATGCCCCCTTTTCAAAAATTAGTTTAATTTGGAATAATATTGTTTTTAGGATTAATAAAACTCTAGCATTAAAAGTAGGGAACACCAATCTTTTAAGGGATTCTTAAAATTAATGTCCAACTTTTCTAACAAAAAAGAAAATAAATGAAGACACACATTTTTAAAGTCCACTGTCTTATTTCTTCTGCTCTAAATATGTGGTGATATACACACTTATCTAATGCAACTGTTAACACAAACACTGGAAAGAGCTAACATTTATATGCTATTATCACTAATGATGCAGGATTGGTAACAGAGGTCTCTCTCCGTTTTTCTTCTCATAATAATTAATTCTAGGGGCACCTGGGTGGCTCAGTCAATCAAGTGACCAACTCTTGATTTCAGCTCAGGTCCTGATCTCATGATTTGTGGGATCGAGTCCAGCATTGGGCTCTGTGCTGACAGCGTGGAGCCTTCTTGGGATTCTCTCTCTCTCCCTCTCTCTCTCTCTCTTTCTGCCCCTCTCCTGCTGGTGCTTGCTCTCTCTCTCTCAAAATAAATAAACATAAAAAATTCTAATATTTTGACATGAAATGACACAGAATTAGAAGGAAAAGCTTACAGATTCAAAGACAAAACTGGTATGCAAAAATTCTAGATAGGCTTGAAGGATCAGCTCCAACAAGAAGGCATTTTAATAGATGTTCATATAATGCCCTACAGTTGGATACTAAAATTAACTGCCAGAGTACAGAGGTGAAACATCTTACCAAGAACAAGGAGACTAGATTTAGGGCTTTTATTGTCCACAGCTTCGGTAGTAGTAAACAATTCGCTAAAGTTCCCCTAAAAGCTAAAGTAATTTTAGTTCCACTTTCAGAACAAGGAAGGCAATGGTTCTCCTGCAGAGTACCCAAATGAAACCAAAACTGGAATAGTATTGAGGAACCTGGATGAGCAATGGCTAGAGGATTTCCCCAGAGGAACCAGGCAAAGTCCTTCCCAACTCTGTGATTCTAATCTCTCAATTCCCATGGTAGATGAAGGGTTCATCATCCAAGAATACATGGAATCTACACAGGGTTGTGAATTGGTTTCAAGAGACCTGCAAACATTCTAGCACCATATGCAAAATGGTCTGTTCCCTATGTAATAATAATGCAAGGCATTTAAAGACTAATGCTTTAGGGGCGCCCGGGTGGCTCAGTCCTGTTGAGCGACCAACTTACACTCAGGTCTTGATCTCGCAGTTGGTGAGTTCGAGCCCCACATCAGGCTCCCTGCTGTTAGCACAGAGCCTGACCTGGATCCTCTGTTCCCCCCTCTCTCTGTCTGTCCTTCCCCTGCTTGCACACTCTCTCTCAAAAAGAAAAAAAAAAAGACTCATGCTTTAGATCAGTGTGTCTCAAAGGGGGTAATGCTATTGCCCAGAAGACAGTGCACTGCCACCCAAAGAACTGTCTCAGCACCCCGCCCAACAATTTCAGACATTCAGATTTGGACATTAGACACATATAGGTGAGACACTTCAGTAATTACCTCCAACTCCATTCTACATATAAACACAAGGCATTTCCATGTGGTTTTAACATACACAGAAACTTCCACATATACAACTAATATACACTGTTTTGTCTACAACTTTACCGAGAGTCATTTACTACTTTGGAAGATCTTGTTATTGACAACAGTGCAGCTGGTGGGTTTGGAGTTCCCTCAGAATACCTCCAACAGTCCGCATCCACACAGGGATGATTCTACATATATGAGCAAATATACTTATTTAGCCCTTATTTCAAAAACCAACTATAAAGAAAAAGGGTCAACAACAATCACTTGAATTTCAACTCAAAATTTGTTATAAAGTGATGTAAGCATTTGGCTACTTCATTCTGTAGTTGTCCCTATGGAGAAATACATAAGTTATTTGTTGTTATATTTTTCTTTTACAATTAGGTCAGCGTGTTTTTTCCTTCGCCTCTTTCTCCCTCCCTCCTCCCCTCCTCCCTCCCTTCTTTCCTATCCGTTCCTTTTTCCTTTCTTCTTTTTTTAATGATGTGTTTGAGTAGGCTACATTGTCCAAGACCTTCATGCCGGGATAGTAAAGAGGTGTTACAACATATTTGTTAGGAAAAGAGGGTCGTTGGCACGAACACTGCTGGGAGTCGTCGCTGCGCAGACCAGTCCTTGAGCATCACGCTTCCAAAATCTCTTAGAAAGTGTTTAACGTTCCACGCTCTCAAAAGAAGGTCCAGCACTGGTATGTGTAGAGCGGTCTGAGCTCATCCGGAACAAGAGGTGCAAACACTAAACCAAAAACCCCACGCGGGGCTCTCTGGGAGAGCGGGTCCTGTCGCCGGAGCCCCGGGGGTGGCTGCCCGGGAGGTTCTCTGGGCGCTCGGCCGTCCGCGCTGGCGCAGGCTCTGCACCCAGGGGCCTGCGGAGGCCCGGCCCGAGAGCTTCGCGACGCTCGCGTCCCAAGTCCACACCCGGCCGCGGACGCAGCCACCCGCGCCCTCCACAGCCGAGGGCCCTCCGTCGGGGCCGCTGTGGCCCCTGACTTCTTATTATTGTTTTTTAAAAAGACAAAAGTGTAAATCATTACTCAGCCCAGCCCAGTCACCAGGCAAACTGTGTTTAATAAATTAGCTTAATCTATTCCGCAAGTGGTTTGTGAGTGCAGTGTTTCCTCCAGTTAAGGAAAACATTTATATTCTCTCTCTGCCCTGCGCTCCTAGGCGCCCAGAGTGCCTCCTCCGGCGGGCACAGGGCGACGGCTCGGTCGCTGGTGCTCTCTGCCCTCCGCCCGCGAACATCCCAGCTCGAGCCCCGGGGCCGGTGGCCAGGAGGGCAGTTGGTGGCCGCGTGGCTTTGTCCTCCTCGGGCCCCCCGGCAGCAGCCCGGGGCGCTGGTACCCAGCCTGCTTCTTCGCGGCCCAGATCCCCACCCCGCGCGCACTGCCCTCTTCCAAAGGGGCCTCTTTAACAGCTCCCCATGAAATAATAATTCATTATGTCACCGGGAGGGAAGAAAGGGAGTGTAAGTGTCTTGATGGGATTAGAGGAAACCCCTGCAGAGATGATTTAGGGGCCGTGATAATTCATTTAATAGGGGCCTGGGGCAAATTGCTAGACAGGGAAATGGAACTGAACCAGCCTAGAAAGGGCGCACGACAAGGCTGTGTGGGAGAGCTGGCTTCATTAGCAATATTTAAGAGATTTCATTTAAGAATGAGTCATAAAATGCAGTACTATTTTATCCACCTGGTTTGGTGGCCTTTAGCTTTCCTCTGCATGAATATTAAATTTGAAATGGCACTACAGCAACACATTTTGGAAAGTGTTCTTTGGGCTGTTATTTGTATGGTTGGTTTAGTTTCTCGTTTGTTAACCTTTTAAAATGAATATCATTGAAAATGGATAACTGTACAACCAGAACTCGAAAAGATTAGGGGGAATATAATGCTTTAGAATAGGTTGTTACTAAACTGGGTAAAGGATTTAAGTTTTTATTGATCCAAACACAAAAGGCATAGAGAGTGAGTCAGTAAATGGCAAATTACTTTGACAATTCCCAATTTTCATGCAGATTTTGTGAAGCTGCCCCATTCAAAGCCACCAGCAGCCGGGATGAGACCACAAAGCAGTGAACACAGATGGGACTTGCCCACAGACACCCTGAAAAGTCAAACACACTTCAGGAAAATACTTCCAAAGACTGTTTTCTTGGACAGATAATATTCTATTTTGTTGCCAAAAGGCAAAGGCAAACTCTAGCTTGATTGTAAAACATTTCCTTCAAATGTAGATTTTTATTTATTGGGGGCGTGAGTGGATAGGGTGGGGGTTGCTTGAGATTTTACAAACCCAAGAAGTTTAAATGTGGAAGTACAGTGGTTCTAATGACAACTAGAATTTAAAAAAATATTTCTTTTTTAGTGTTTATTTCCTGTTTGGTTTCAGTGGCTACCTTGCCATACATATGCGCCACCAAGTTGGAGAGTCCCAGCCAGGAAGCATTTTAGTAAATACACAACCTTCACAACACTGTGTCCCACCCATTTGTGTAGCCTAACGCTCTTCCCTTCAAAAATCTTGCATTTGCAAAATAAAGCATTAACTCTGATTCTCTCCTTTTTAACAGTAAAAATAGGTCTTCCAGATATGCCGCATCCATTTTTTTTTTTTTTTTTAATCACAGCTGCATTCTGTTATTTTAACAAAACAACTGGCAGGTCTCTATTCACAGAGCTGCTCTAGCCACATAGGATACATAAGATGCATAATTAATACGTCCTTTAAACGACTTTCTTAATCAAAAAAGACACTAACTATATGTAAAATTATTCACTTACATATATTGGTTTGTGTAATTTTCCACAATGACAGTAAAGTTGGTAGCTAAATATATTCTCATATATAACAAAACTCAGCAAATGTCTTTTGTAAGGCATGCATGGTGAGGTTGGAACTAATGTTTGTGTTCCTCCTGTTTATACTCCACCATCTCCTAGTAAAGATGCTATGTTTTACATAGAATTGTAAACTACTTTGGAATATAATAAGAGGAGCTGTTTCATATAAAATAAAGGTCACTAATGTACTATTTAGTCAGTCACTGGACAAAGACAAGCGTCATTTGAAGCTGTTAGTTCCCGTCAGAGCCACTTCCCATTTCTCAGACTCTTGGCTTTTCTTAGGGCTTCCTTTAAAGAAAAGCATTCTGTACCAGCCACTTATAGCCATGGTCAAGGCTGGACTAAGTTCTGAGAAGGGAGCTCCTCCTGGACTTAAGAACTGTCATTCTTTCCTTCCTCATGTGAAAAATCATTCTAAGCCTGACTACGGGAACCCCAAATCTGTTTACAACATCTATTTTTCCTTTTCTGAAGTAGAATGTAGTAGAAAGCCAGAAAGCAAAGCAAAGAGGCTCCAGAAAATGGTATGCACACATACCCAAACCGTTGAGTCTTGGCATAACTCGTAGTGTTTAAATGATACCACAGATATAGTTTCAAGCACACTAAATGCATTGCCACCAATCAGTTTGGGGACACTATTGTGTGCAGATGCGGGGATCGAAGGGAGGAGGTACAAATGCAGAGACTGTTTTCAGTTTTCTGGGAGCCCAGCTTCCACACACAGGCATCAGCAGGCACAAAGCCACAGGCCTTCCAACAAAGGGGACAGGAATGTGACGTTATGCACATAACCAAATCCTTTAGAGGACAGTGTTTCTAACAAAAATATTCCAGGGTTTCTTCTAATTACATATATACATACACAGAGGTGAAGAAAAGGCATAGCCAATTATTCAAACTACCTTCCCTTTATTAAAAATATTCATATTTAACATGCTAAATACTATTTCTGAGGACCACACAATTTTTTTTTTTTACGACCACACAATTTTTAAAAAGAAAGAAAGAAAGCCTTTCTGTGAATCAACCGGAAGTACTTCCAGACAGCAGAGAGGGGCCTCGACCACGGTCTCCTGCCCCTCCCTCAGCGCAGCCGTGGACGCCGAGTCAAGGGCAAATCTCAGGAGATCACTGCTTTTGGAATGGGAAACCACCCTGCTTCAGTAATGTGGGTGAAATACATCAAACTTAATTAAAATAAGTTTATACTATAAATTGGCCTAAGCTTTGTGGAAAGCAATTTGGCAATACGTATATCAAAAGCCTTAACAACATTCACTTCATTTACTCTAACAATTCTATCTCCGGGACTAGTTTCTGGGGAGATCATCTGAAAGGCAAACAAAGACGTAGGTAAAAAGACGGTTACCTTTAATATTTACAGTGATAGGATAAAACTAGAAACCACCGAAACATCCAATAACAGGAAATAATGAAGTAATACAATGGAATTTAATAAATCCATATTCAATTTTATGCAGGATGCTCTGAACTGTATAAAACAATAGAGAGTAATGTTAACATGATTATCTCAGGGTAGTGGGGATATGTATTCTTCCCTCATATTTAGTAAGTTTTCTATAATGAGGATGTATTACTTTTCTAATATATATCTTTTTATATAACATAGCGGTTTTGTACACACACATGGTCACACAAAATTCATTAATTCTTTCTATGTTTATAATAAGCTCACAGGCAAACCGGAAATCTCAGACTCAAAATAAAACTGACATAATTAGACATTTTCCCCTTAAATAACCACATAAAAATAATTCATGTCAAGCAATGCATAGCTACATGTTTTCTTCTTTATCCAATAAATAAACTTCATATTTAGTGACCATTGTGATTTTCTTTTGTGGACATATATCAGTAGAAAAATTTCCATGATTTGGTTAGAAAAGTCAGCCATTCAGGTGGTCAGTCCACACGATCATGATCATTGACAGACCGCACTTAGCAGTTTGGGTACTCTTATTTGTTCATTATACAAATAATGGCAAATGGCAAATTTGCAAGGACAGTCCTGCTCTTAGGCAGGCCATTGAATTATCTACAAAAATCTGTTTTCAGCAGCAGACTATCCAGAAATTTGACCCCTCGGCTCTTTTCTTTCTTTTCTTTAAACTAGGTCAAGTGGCTGTCCCTGTAGCACCATCAGTATATTCAGTAAAAATCAAGTATATCTTGTGTTTGAAACATACATTATAAATAGATGTATAGATGGAGCAGATATTGAGAAAAGAAATGGTAAAGATTATGAATATTAAGATTTATATTAATCTATAAGCCTATTAAAGTACAGTAAAACCTGTCCTTCAGACCACCTTTTTAAAGATATCACCTCCCTGATGGGACCACTAAATTTCGGGCCAAATTATTTTCCCATAAAGAACAATGAAAAGAAAATGATTATATTAAGACTACTTCTACTATGGTTTCTTTTCATTGTTCCGCCAAAAATGATTCCAAACAGTAAAATAACATTGATTTTGACCTTGTTAATGAACCTGAAGAACTTCATGGAATACTCAAACGCCGATTTCCATTTTTAACAGGAAAAAAAAATGGACCCGCTGCCTCACATTGTCGAAAACACCAGCAGCAGGTAGGGATGATTTCATTGGTATTCGGCAGATGTAGCTTATCTTGATATCGCTAATGTTCCGTAAGGTTTGTCATGTGGATTTTTCTTTGTGCCAAAAGCTGGAGATGATTGTGTGATTTGTAAAATATTGAAGAAGCCTTCAAACCGAGAGGTTTATTGCATTTCTTTTTGGTTACAAGGATTCTCACATACGTTATTACTGAAGTGATTTTCAGTTTTCCAAAATGCCACTCTCTCCCAGGGAACAACTTTCTCTCCTTTGGCCTGAAAGGACTCCCTGTGGCTTTGACCGGCTTTTCTTCTAAACAAAACTGCCATGCCATCCACACTCCCTGAGTCCCCCACGAGGTGGACCCTGGTTCTCTTAATCAGGTTCTCCTTCAGCTTGCTCATGCCAGTCCAAACGCCTGAGGCCTTACCCCTCCTGTGTTGGGCTTCCAGAGCATATTCCCTAACTTTTTAAGTCTCTGGACTTGCTTTTCTTTGCAGTCTACCAAGTATACAATGCAATGGTTTTTTCGTGTCTCTTCCAGTATCCTTCTATTTAAATAGGACTTTTTTTTAATGTTTATTTATTTTGAGAGAGAGCGAGCAAGTGGATGATGGGCAGAGAGAGGGAGAGAGACAATCCCAAGCAGGCTCTCTGCTGTCAGCACAGAGCCCTATGTGGGGCTCGATCCCATGAGCCGTGAGATCATGACCTGAGCTGAAACCAAGAGTCAGATGCCTAACCCACTGGGCCACCCAGGCACCCCTTATATAGGACTTTTTAAAACATGCATATAAAGAAGAATTGGTCAGGTGTTGATATCCTTTAAATTACTCATATGTGTGCAAAGAACATATCTTAAAATTCTCCAATAAGAGGGAAACAGGTGAACAACAATTGCAAATTTTTAGGCCTCTTTGGGGGACTTCGCTAGATCCTACAGTCTTGAGGGCAGGAACCCAGTCCTGTGTGTGTCCCTGGGCCCAGCTTCGAGCTCAGGGCCTACCATCATCAGCTCCCAGCCAGCTGGTGTGGAACTGAACCAACCTGCCAGTCACACCAGATATCTTGCCCTCATTCTTTAGCTGGAGGTCACGGGACAGTCACCAGCTCAGAATCACAGTCTCTTGGTGCTTGAAGGGGCCTTGGAGCACACTGGCCGAGCTGAGGCTTTACATCTTAGAGTTACTGGGGTCTTGAGGGAAGAGATGCCTCAGGTGGTGTCAGTACACATAGCCATGAACCTCATGGGTGAAAATCACAGGTGTTTCTTTCTGTTCCTACAAAGAGACCCATGAGGAAGAAGAAGAAGGAGGAGGAGGAGGAGGAGGAGGAGGAGGAAGAGGGGGAGGAGGAAGAAGAAGAGAAGGAGATTTTAGTTGATAGCTTATAGTAATAAGCAGCCAGCTACGTGGTTTGAGCTCAAAGATAAACAAGAAATATTCACAGCTTAATCCTTTAAATACTGGCATGTCATAACAATGAATTTTCTCAAGCAGGGTTTATTTTTTTCAGCCTGAGATGGAGACAGTAAGACATAGTGGACAGTGAGTGAGATGTGGCATTTAGTAACTTGAGTTTGAATTCCAACTGTACAATTTGCTAGCTGTGTGACCTTCGGCAGGTCACTTACCCTCTCTCTGGGCCTCAGCGTCCTCATCTGTAAAATGGGCATAATAATACCATTTGTCTCCCTGGGCCATTCGAAGAGCTAAGGAAATAGTAGATGTCGATGCATCATGTAAGGCAACGGTAAGTTATTTCCTTGCTTGAAAAAGAATTCCAAAGCCACGGCCGTGCATATAAATAAAAGAAAACATAGGTAAAATGGAATTTCCACAGTCATTTTAATTTAGACACTCTCTCTCTTTTAAACAAGCTAATTGGGCGATGAGATGTGTAATGTAACAGAGACACCTGGGTATAAATCCAGCCGGAACCAGAGGGGACACCCCACCAACTCTTTCTATGCTGTCACCTTGAACCTGTCACTGCTTCTCCTCTCCCCTGGGGTGGGAGTGGGGGAGAGAAGTAGCCTTTCTTCTTCTCTCCCCTTCCTAGCAGTCCTCCTGTTCCCTGCTAGGGACACTGGGGAAGCTCATGTCTTTGAAGCTGAGGCTGAGAATAGCCTGAATTCTTAGGAAGAATATTATGGTTTTCTTTCTGTTCTGTTCTTTCAGGGGTAGTCTCCTTGTCTCCTCCCCACTTATACAGGGTGGTGACGATGCCCTCTTCTCAGACTCACCCTAAATCTCCTTCCTCTGATTCATTTTACTGCAGGTAAACAGACCACAGTTCTCCCTCTGAGCCTAGTGTCCTTTCTTCTTACTTTGTCAGTTTTCTCCTTCTTCTCCTGCCAATCTACAAGTAAAAAAAGCAGCTTCATGTTTTGGCCTCAGGAAGCAGAGCAGCAAAAGAAAAGGTATTATTTGTGTCTCACTTTTGCGGTTTCTATGGGGGCGAGTCTGGCTTATTTTGCACACTCATTGCTAACATCAATGGTGCCAGGCCATGAACATCCACGGTTCTGGACTGAAATTTGCTTTCTCTGACACTGAAAAGACACTTTGCATGTGCATGTACTCCCTCAACAAACATTTGCTGAGGGGTTACTATATGGTAAGCACTGGGCTAGGAGCTAAAGAAGGGAGCAACGATGTATTGTCCTTCTGAGGGGTGCTCTGCATTTCTGGAGACGTCCTCGTTTGCTTCTGCACTTAACTTACACTAAAGTTAGCCAAAGCGTCTTCCCTGACGTAATGCTGGGCACCTACTCGATGTGCAAGAGATCCTCATGAAATCAGAGTCTTAGAACTTCTAACCGGGCGGGACCACCGAATCCTACTCTGTATTTAACCAGTGAGGACAGAGAGGCCTAGAGAGTAAGTGGCTTGTTGGAAGCCACCCACTGTGGCCTGTTTCATCTGACTTGAGGAGTGTAAGGCTGGTCAGCGTAGTGACCCAGGGATGTCCCAGAAGATGGCTAGATGTCCCTTCCAGTCTGGAGAGTCTAGGCAGACCAGAGAGAACGGGGCGCGGGGGCCCGGCCAACAGGCCCTCTGGAGAGCTCAAGAATCTGAAGCAATGTGAGCTGCCGCGGGCTCGCGCCCTGGCGGTGTTTGCCTACGCCATCACTATCAGCATCAAATTCACTCACTGCTTTGTTAAGTGCTTTGGGATTTCGCAAGTATAAAAGGTGCTATATAAAATCAATCACAGGAAACTCTGCTGCTGGCAGCTCAGAACAGCTACCGTAAGCGGTGTCCACTCAATCAATAGTCCCTCACTGAGAAGGGGAAAGTATACCATTAAAAAGATGTGCTCTTAGAAAAACTTCCCTCAAGTTAAAAAAAAAAAAAAAAATCCTGCCTTACAAAAGTATACAGAAAGCGTGCAATATACTGTTCCTCCAAGAGCAATATTAAATATGATGGAAAGAGTTGCTCACTGCTTACCACATACTTATGCTTTCATTTTAACCATGCAAGAACACAGACTTACACTGAGTCTGAAAGCTCAGAGGCTCCATACAGGAAATGCCGATTAGATTTTAAATCTAGTTACAACATAAAAATGAAATTAGTTCTCTGACACCAGGGTAGAAAAAAGTGATTTCTAAAAATTGCTTGCCAAAGAACAATATGCACGTTGGGAACACAGCATACCGTCTGCCTTCAGTAATGTTTGAGTAGGAAAATATATAGATGCATAACATTTTATGATGTTTAAGAACTGGGCTCTTTGCACACTCCTGAAAGAATATTGATTTGGGATATTTTGGAGTTTCGTTTTATTTCAGAAGGCAAAAATGTAAACAAAAAATCATGTTATCATATACACAACTTCATGATATTTCTTTTTAAAAATATTTATTTATTTTGAGAGAGAGAGATAGCGGGGGAGGAGCAGAGAGAGAGGAAGAGAAAGAATCCCAAGCAGGCCCTGTGCTGTCATCACAGAGCCCAAGGCAGGGCTCGATCTCACGAACTGTGAGATCATGACCTGAGCCAACATCAAGAGTCAGACACTTAACTGACTGAGCTACCCAGGCAACCCTCAAATTTCTTAAAGATATGACACAGTAATTTAAAGGTAAAAAAAAAAAAATAGGGAGAAGTTATCTTACAATATTTTTAATCTACAAACTATTTTTTGTTAATTACCAAAAAGTATTGTGGCAGAGAGAATTAGAAAACCCTAAAAGCAAATAGTGATGACTGCTGATGTTCTCCTGAGTACCTGCATCTAGAAAAAAAGCCTTTGAAGAGTTTGCCTAATGAAGTACTCCTGTGGTCTGAAGGAGTATAAATCAGTCATCAGTGTCTTTTCAGGTCTTTTCCTCAAACTGTAATATTAGAGTTCAAATTGCTAAAGCAGAAGCGATTAAAAACCTCACATTTACAAGAAAATGTGTAGGTCCTTTAGTTCAAGCGTTTTAAACTCCAGAGGGCACAGAGCTCCCTGGGGGAGTTTTTTGGGTGTTGACTTTGAGGGCTCACCTTAAGAATTTCACCTTAAGAAACTGTGTGCCTAGACAGGTGGTTGCAGATTAGGAAACTGTGCTATGTGGCTGTTTGACAGTGAATTGCCCAAGGTCACCCACTAGGTGCTTGTAGCACCCAGACCAGACAAGCCCACGCCTCCTGCCAGTCACACAGCCATTCTCTTTCCTCTTCAGCACCTGGTCCTTTTCTCTGAGATGGTTTTGGTTACAATGCTTTCCCTGTTGTTCACCTAGAACAAATGATGCCCCTTCCATGGATAACTCCAGAGTAGCTTCACCCTCTTCCTTCCTCTCACGGAGTTCTGTACAACCATTCCAGTCTAGGAAATTAAAATCATGTTTATTGCATGAAAGTGCCCAGGTACAAACCTAGCCCTGGTTGGTTTGACGATGAGTGGTCTTGAAATTCTCAAGAACTCAGAGTGGGGGAGTGAGGGAGCAGGGGAAGGGGGGGGGGCGTGTGGATTAGGTCATTATACATCCTAGTTCAGACTCGAGGCTTACAGCCCCATTGGTGGACCAACCTTAGATTTCAGCAATTTCCTTCAAGCGAATTTACTTCCCAGAATCTGACCACATTGCTGGAAATTTCAGATTAGA
Source organism: Panthera onca (assembly GCF_046562875.1). NCBI lineage: Eukaryota > Metazoa > Chordata > Mammalia > Carnivora > Felidae > Panthera > Panthera onca. Next base: position 97,388,592 of record NC_138339.1, on the reverse strand, counting down.
TCTAGATTTAAATAGTCATACTCAAAATTCTGGGTGACTTTATTTTTTCTTGGTTGACATAAGTTGTCAGTTTATGCAGCTCTCTTAAAACCTAGCCAGACCAATCAGGTGGAGGCTTAATAATGCAGAGACATCCTGAAGTCTGTGCACCAAAGACAATCACTGAAGCTCTAAGAGTGATTCATATATAAATAAATCTGTAAGTCTTCAGCAGAATTATTTAAAAACCTACCAAATATTCCTTGGTGGTAACCCACCATACAAGGAGGCAGGGAGACCATGGGTAAGTATAATACACTCCATTCTGTGTGGAGTTCTGTCCTAAGGCCTCCAGGAAATATTTTATTAAGTAATGATAAAACCAACTTCTCTGAGCCTTGGTTTCCTCCCTGTAGAGTGTGAAGGAGGTCAAAAGCCCCAAAGTAGAAAGAGTGGGAAATAAAAAAAGCAGAAATCTGGCCAAGGAATACTAAAACCTCAGCCCCAAATAACTGACATATAGCACCTCTTTCAAATATCGAAAACTTCTTTACATTTTTAATTCTGTTTCATAACTTCCAGGTCAATTAGCAAAGAATAATGCCCATTTTCAATTATTTCTTAGTAATTAAAAAAATGAGTTTTTTACATGCCAGAAAAGTTTTAATGTTTAAATGCCCAAATAATTAAAATTGACAAGTATGACACACACATTTGAATTTTCTCAAATACTGACGATGTTTATGGCTTGATTGGAATAATAATGTATCTGAGGAATATGTGGAAAATTTTGTTGGGCATGTGAGTGTGACATTGAGCAAGACATTGAACTTTTCTGGGCCTCAGTTTTTCCAACTGCAAATAGGGCTGTAAAGAGGGTTTGACGGTCTGTAAATTTCCTTTCAGTTTTAAGAGTCCACAAAATAAGATCAACAAAGTGTGATAATTAGGATAAACTAAACATTTCCTGTGTGATTAACAATATATATTATTAATCTTTTCAGAAAACTTAATATCTACTTGTGATATTTTGGTTACATATTGTTATTTTAATGAGAATCATTAACTTAAATTGTATGTCCAGTCAGCATCTTGGATGAACTTATAGTTCTACCCCCAGATCAAACATACATTGAAAGCACTCCAGCATATTGTTGGTAAATGGAGTTGGGATTTCCTTATGACAGATCCAACTTCATGATTTTCTCACAGCAAATGGAGGAAATCTCAGTGTTTGCAACTTCTAGAATGTGTCCTGCCATCCTCTCCCCAGTCTTGAGGCAATGAATGGGCTTTCAGTGGCCAGCTATTGAAATTTTCAATAGTGAAAATTTATTTCACTCTGTTATCCAAATATGCAGATAGCCAGATCACCATTTTCTGAAAATATATTAAATGGAGTGGCACAGAAGCCTGGCTGTGGCAGCGAAAAAGGCAATTTCGGACAATTCCAGGAGATCTACTGCCAGGTCACAAGTCTTTGATGGCTTCACTATAAAACTCCCAGCCTCTAAAAGGGAAGGCTCTCATGATGCAAGAGAGATAAGTAGGAGCTGTACCAAAGTACATTATATTGTGACACAAAAAGCATAAATCATGTGTGTATGAAAATCATAAGCCCTAAGCTTTAGACAGAGTTGTGCAATTGACAATCAAATGGAGCTTAAAAGGAATTACGAGGTTTTCAACTAAAGTCTTGAAATAAAGAAAGTAATATTTTACGGCAAAAAATTGCAAATGTCAAGTTTAAATCATAAGACTTTGCACCATTGAGCTACTAGCTAGTTCTATAGCTTCTTCAGTCCTTAACACAGGGAAAGACCAACTTTCATGCTCAATAAAACTTAAGAACTTTAGAAATACATTTAGGAACATAATTCATGTATTTGTGACTTTTTCCCTCCCTAAATGGCTAATTGTAGAAGAAAAATGAGTGAGCGTAAGAACTTCCTGGATGGTAACCTATTCCGCCGTTTGCTTTGGACTGTTAGGAGTTCTTGTGTTTTTAAAATAGGGCTGTCACCAATTCGGTCACTTAAAGAAAAGGGGTAGGGGTGGAGGGAATATGGAAGGCTGTCCTCCTTTCCCCCTTCAGCCACATCTAGCTCTTGCTCTGGAAAACCCCAGGGCAAACTGAACTGCCCGCAGCCAACCAACCAGCAGCCCCCATGAAAAGCTGGAACCCAGCTGCCCAATTTGGTAGCTCCCGTCCAAAGCCAGACAGGTGGCAGCCCAGATTGAATCTGTTGTTGTGGGAATGATTTGATTCACAAACAGGGTTATTAAATTTTATATGGAGACACAGGCGAAAGTCACAAGATCCTGGAGAGAAAGACCTGATTCACATAAATTTGTCTTAATAGCTGTGAATTCGGGAGCATAAAGCAGAAAAGAAATTAATGGAAAGGCATTTCACCTCCTCCGTCTGCCTGCTCCCCTCCACTCCCAGGCACATAATATGCCCACACGCACATAGATCAACAACTGCCACGACTCCATCCAGCCCTCCGCAGGAGGAGACCGGCACATTGATCCGAGCCCGTTTTGACATATAAACTCCAATTTGGCCCCAAGTCACTGCGAGTGGACACTGCCACCAACGGCTCTGACACTAGGTTATTTGTTGTTGCTGTTCGCTGTCCCTGTTTGCACATTAATCCAGTGACAATTAGGTGTCAGCGAGCGTTGTTTCTGCTTAGCTGATAGCCTTGGGCTCTGCGCTTGAAGCCCTAATCAGGAGTGTAAACTCTGCTATATTTCAATTTGGAGAAGCGCTCTTCCGCTAAGAGGCCCCTGGCACTGCGATAAATAAAACGCCTATTTACTCTATTGCCACACTTAGACATCTAATGCACTTACTACCAGCCCCCTAATCATAGCCTACAGTTAAAACCGCCTATAAATCACTCCGTTCTCATCCTGCACATTAGTGAAGCCATTTTCCCCAAACCCCACAATGAGCACTGTTTCCTTTTCTTGTTAGTCAAAAGCTAGATGATTTTTATTAGGTTAAAGACGAGTTCACAGATGGTAAATCGCGTGGAGAGAAATGAGCTGGAGAGTTACACCTAGTCAGCGCGGGACACGGCGCCCGGGCCAAGGGTGGGATGCGGTTCTTGAACCCGGGCCTCGGGACCCCTAAGCTGGGTCAGATCCCAGCCGCCGCCCCACCTGCGCGTCCACCGAGCTTCCCGCCCTTCGGCCTCGCCCCACAGACACCCCCATTCCCCCACCCCCAGCAACCCGGCGCCAGCAACCTGGCGCGCCCGGCGAAGGCTGCGGCCTGGCCTGGGGACTCCGCACACTCGGACGGGGTGGGCTCGGCCGGCATCCTCCTCTAGAGCTATCCGCACCCTCCCCCCAAATGTAAAAACAGCCCCATCCGCCTTGATCTCGCTGTGCACGTCTCCCACCGACGCCTGCTCCGAGGCGAGACCCGCTGGAGGCCCCGCGCGGCACGGCCCCGGGGGACCGCGCGCAACAAAAGCCCAGCCCGCAGCCCCTGCTCCTCGCCTTCCTTTTCAATTCTCCCCCGATCTCAGGTGGAATTAGGAGGATTAAAGCGGCGAGTAAATGAGGCGAGTGTGCAAAATGACTCCTTTCTGAACCAAACGGCATGCTCCGTGCTGGGGAAATGAGATGCACATTTAAATCTCATCCATCCACCGCCTGCGGCCACCGCCATGTACCTGCCTACTTAGCCCAAGGGTTAATTAATTGAGGCTTCAATGCACTATTGCAAGAGCATTATTGCATTTGATACTCTACATCTGTGATTTAAAACTCTTTCAGTCCCTTGTCAGCAAGGGAGGGTTTTTAACTAGGAAATTAGCATTCAGATAAGGGAACGCTCTATTTGCTTCTGAAAGGAAGGAAATATTAAGGATGCTGGTGCACAAACCGGGCTGTCATATCCTGTCCCATCCTGGAGGGAGCGCGAGGGCCCGGCTCCCCCGGGAGCGGAGGCGGCCAGGCCGGCCTCGTGCACCGCCGCCCTGCGCGAGGGGCGGTCAGGAGGGGGCCAGGGCGGCCAGCGGGACCCCACTCCTCGCAGTCTCCAACCTGCTGGGGTATGTTTGCCCTGCAAAGTCCAATAATATATTTTCTCCCCACTTCTTAGGAGCTGATTCTTCTTAAAATGCATTGCCACGTTACCTCAAACATTGGCTTTGTGACTTCCCTGCGGGGCTCAGACAGAGGAAGTAACCCAGTTTCTTAAGGAAGAATGAGTGGTAAACATCGCAACAGAATTCTAATGACTGAAACAAAATCAGGGACAGGATTGCTGTTGGTGATTATTTACTCTTATGATTTTAAGTATTGGATTCAGGAGCTACACATACTTAAACACTTTCACTACTTAAAATTCTTCAGCAATTCTAGCATAATTTTACTGGCTGCGTGCGGGCGTGTGTGTGTGTGTGTGTGTGTGTGTGTGTAATGAACTATAGAACAACAACGAAAAATAGTAGTTGACAAACTAATGTTCTGGATCAGAAACCAGTTACAATTGTGCCCCCTAATCAGGCTGTAATGTCAGATGTTGACATCGTTTTCATGCAAAATAGAGACGTCTTTAAGTTCTGGACTCACAGACAAGAACCTATGAAAAACGAAACAAGAACACAACAACAACAACAAAGAAAACAAACAACAAAAAACCCTTTGGCACTTGCTAACTATAAGATGAACAAATTGCTGGTGGCATAAAATGTTCCCTTTCTTGAGCCCTTCATGACCAGGAGAATTCGGAAGACTCGGGAATCGTCAATAACAAACACTTTGCCAAGTGCAAGGAGTTGTAATTTCTTCTCTGCTGATGCTGCTGAACCATGGCCTTAATCAGGTGAAATAACATCACCTACCGTGGAATTCAGTTGGGATGCCCAAGTCAACAATCTGATCTGAATGAAGTTCTTGGGAATTTCCATTAATCAGGCCAAAGACTGGGAAGTAGATTTGATGGTGTGTGTGTGTGTGTGTGTGTGTGTGTGTGTGTGTGTGCGATGTCAGTCAGACGATGTACATTTTTTTCTAATAATGATCCAAATTCTGTCTGTGGGTACTTCTTATTGAATGATCAAGTATCAGATGTCTGGATGCTTTGTAGATGCTAGTCATTGCCTGCCTTGCTTAAAACCTACTTTTTTACATCTTTTCAGTGGTATTTTAAAAAAAATGGAAAAAAATGATATTATGCATAAGAAATAAGAGTTGGGCTATGTGGTTGCCTTATGGTTTCTGGGCTATTTCCATTCAAACCTTGAGTCACCATGCCAATTTATAAGTTGCTCTGGTCCATTTTGTTCCTAAGGGCCAACAAGTCTAACATTGTTGTGTACATAACATTTCAAGTGTTTTATATAATACAACCACTCCGTATAACATTGTCTCATTGGTGGCAGTCACCTTTCTGCTACCACATGCAGAGACACCAGATATTTTCCATTATTTTAAAGCTGTTTGATATAATCCTCCAGAAATAGGAAAACTAGAACTTGCTTTTCTGTCAGCTTTGTACCACATTTTTCCCACATTGCTCACACTGGTTCATAAGGGAGGCTTTTTCCCCTGACTCCTGGGTGGCCTGCATTGGGGTCTTCCAAATAAAAGAGCACCACAGGAAGAGCACACAGCATTTTGGAAGAGGAGAAACACACGAGTAATTCAATAAACTCTGAAAATTGATAAAATGAAATGGTGAGTTTTTGAATCTATATACTTGACAGCTATGCTTTAGGGATATTCAGTGACATCAGTCTCCTGAGATTACCCTGCTTTCACAACAGAAGGAGAGACCTACATGTGTGGAGTGGCTCACAGGCCCGCCTGGATACCACTTGCTATCTGGGAAGAAACATGGAACTATGTGCTGAATGGCTTGATAACGATATACCTAATCTGAGCATCCTTCTTACGCATGGAGCCAGCAAATGTATACAAGGAAACAGACTCTGTCCAAAATATGAGATAGAAAGTGAAAATGATTCTCACTAGGAAAACAGTACCTGGGAAGAGTTTTCCGCAAGAAGGAATGTGAGTATCTAAGACGGCAGAGCATAAAATTAGCCACAAGAATTTCTCTCATGGGTGAGTCTATTTCTTGCCTCCCCACCCAAATCCCCTCTAGCTGCATCTCCTCTTAGGTCCACCTGGAACTTCTCTTGCAGGTCCCTAAACAAGGCACTAAATGATGCACTCAGCTTTCTATGTTGCAGGGTCAGAGGGAAAAAAGGCACATACCCCTCTTTCCCCAACACTGTGACATTCCTGACAGAAGCAAGGACTGTGTGTCATCTTGAAGCTTCCCTACTGCCTCCTCACTGAACAGTACCCAGAATAGGCTCTGCACAAATAACTTGCTGGATCAACTAGAGAAATCTCATTATGACACAGAGGACCATTCCAAATCCCTGGAGTGCAGTTCCGTGGTACTGAAAAAATAGCCTAAAAGTGAGACATCACCAAGGGCTGAGAGATTCTAAGTACACATGGATGTGTAGATGGATGGATTGAGGGTCCCTCTGAGCACCCCTTTCCTAGATGGCTGATTTGGGGCAAAGTGGATCACAGCCTTCCTCATGAGAAATCTGTTGAACAATGTGAGGATAAAGTAACAATTTTTTTAGGTTTATTTATTTATTTTGAGAGAGACAGAGACAGCACAAGTGGGAGAGGGGCAGAGAGAGAGGGTGAGAGAGAATCCCAAGCAGGCTCCGTGCTGCCAGTGCAGAGCCCGAGGTGGGGCTCAAACTCACAAACCATGAGATGGTGACCTGAGCTGAAACCAAGAGTCAGACGCTTTACCGACTGAGCCACCCAGGCACCCTGAGGATAAAGTAACTATTAAAAAAAAGAAGAAACTACTAGCAATCTTTCTTTATGTAGAAACCATGACCGTTTTGCCAACTAAAAGATACTAATGTTCCCTGCTTCTGTTATCTGCATTGATAGTGGTGACCCACATCCCTCGTTCAGAACAGAAAGTGTGGGTGAGGAAACCCAACTCATCTCTCCCTCCCATGGGTAGAAGGGAAATGATTCTATCTGTTCCTTTGCTACAGATACCAAGAGACAGGTGAACGCCTCGGGGTCAACCCTAGAAGACCCATCAGTAAAAGCCAAGAGAAGGGAGGTGCCTGGGTGGCTGCTCAGTCGGTTGGGCGTCCGACTTTGGCTCAAGTCATGATCTCACTGTGGGTTTGAGCTCCGTGTCAGGCTCTGAGCTGTCAGCTCAGAGCCTGAAGCCTGCTGCAGATTCTATGATTCTCTTTCTCTCTCTCTCTCTCTCTGCTGTCCTTCACTTGTGCTCTCTCACTTTCTCAAAAAAATAAACATTAAAAAAAAAAGCCAAGAGAAGATAAAAACTAGAACCACCTCAAACTCCTTGAATTCGCAGGGAATGAAATACAAATTATAAACACAAAGACTAGTACATAGCAAGTACGTGAACTTTTCCTGGTGGCAAAGGAACCTGATGATGAAAGGTTTAAAGAAATAACACTTTTTAAGTAAGGTGTCTTATTTTGGTAAACATTGATGGAAAGAGGTGTGAGTAGTTTAAGCAAAGGTGATTGTTTTGGAAGGGAGCGGGCAGTATATTTGCTTTAAAAACATTAACAATCGAGTTGAAAAGTGCCAGATTTTTTAAGAGAAAAGAGCATCCTCTCAATTAACAGTTTTCTTTTCCTTAGTAAAGAAAAAGCAAACTCACACAGAAGCTTCTGTACAAGTGCCATGCTAGGCAGCACGTAAGAAAAGCCGCAGGCATCTGTGGGGATTCAGGATCTCAAGGTTCTTAGAGTCGAGACGATCTGGAAAGAGATTATTTCATTAGCCACACCCTCAAAGTTGGCCCTGTTAGCAAGTGTAATAGGACTTTTTTCAGTTTCATAAAATATCTTGATAACTGGAAAGTGCTAGTTAATGGTAGCCTGTTCCAACTATGAATTTCACAAAGATTAATATACCCCTTTAGGTTTCTTAAGATTCTATCAGGAGGCCTTCCTGAGTCTTGGGTGTTTTACAATCTCTGTGGGCACGAAGCTCAACTGAAACTACCATTCAACAGTCTAACTGTCATCTTCATCTTCTTCTGGCATAAAAATACATATTTTTTTCCCATAATAAAGATTTTTTATAATAGCAATAAAGTAACTCCAGAGAACATGGTTGTCTTGAGATAGCTTAACTGTGTCTGGTATCTCATAACGCCCTGGGGATACAGCAGGCCCATAATACTCCCTTTTGCTGCCATGTCTTTGCTTAATTAAGGAATAAAGCCAAAAGGTCAATGCTGGAGAAAAATGTAAATCTTCAAAACTTTTCATTCTTGACCCAAACTCTGTGTTGTAAAACCTCGGCTATCTCTGCTAATAAGGAGCACACACACCCCGTCAGCCGGGGGAAGCCAGAATACACATTACATCTTGAAGATATGCTTGTGACACCATGAAAATAAATTCCTGACCTCTGGACTTGGAATTATGATTCTTTCTTCTTACAGAGAGACCCTCACAAACTATCTGCTTATCCCCAGTGAATGGAAAGCACTAAAGCAGAAGCCATCCACTTTGTCAAACATGATTTGCCACTGTATTGCAATGCATCAAACATGGTGTTGACTCTCACACAGCTGGAAGGCGAGAAAGCGAGGTTTGTGTGTGTCGTAGAGAGGGAAAATGAATATGTATATTCATCTCTACGGCTTATTCGTTATTCCATTGCTGCTGTGAATGCAAAATACGATTTCAGCTCCAATCGTTTTATTAGTTCACTGATTACTGTCCATCATAATGAGCAAGGTGGTTTGGGCACTGGTTTAGTTTACTGGAGCTGCAGTCTTTTGCAGTGGAGGTTTACAGACTGTATCATAGGTGCCACACTCAAAATGGATATTTCTGACCAATGATACTCATTTTAAACAGGAGATGTTCAGTCCCTAAACTGATTTGTTAGCACTGGTACAATGAAATAATAAATATTTACTTGCCTTCTAGAACTAGAACCTTCATATCACATTCATGGCTATGCTAATTGGAGGAAAAGTGTTATTCCATTATGGAACTAATTACATGTCATCTGCTTCTCTCTCAGATGAATCAATGGACAGACAGATGCTATGCTGATCAATTAATGTTGTGATAGATCAATCAGTTGATCTGGACTTAGGAATATATATTTATGGAAGACAGAGAATGATTCATTTTTTTTTTTCCAGCAAATATGAGAATCCAAATGTGACTTTATTGTACAGATGGGAACAGATCGTGAGCAAAGAGTTGCCATTGTATTCTTGCCGCGAAAAAGAAAATTCATCCTTCTTCTTTTGCTTACATATTCAACAGACATTATGGCTCAATAAAAATGGGATGTTTAAATATTTGATAAACATGGGTAGAGCAATGCATTGCTAAAACTGCTAGAGTAGCCTGGCAGATTCTCATGGAAACATAAATTAGCTTGTATACAAATGGAACTGTTTGGTAATTCTGGCCTTAAAATTACCTCTTTCTCTCCTCTATCTCACTTTTTTTTTTTCTTTTCAATTGTTATCTGATAGGGCTTGGGTTTTCACTGGATGTGTCTCAAACTATGCAAACTGTCAGCTTCACTAATCAAGTTAAATGGATCTCACACTAGTGCCTAGACATTTGCAGGCTTCTCTTAGCTATCATCCAGTGGAAGCAAAGAGAGGGGGGGTCTCAAGCTCTTGTGATTTCTCATCATCGACACAGTCTTCATATCAGTCTGAAAGTCAAGTGCAATAAACTCATTACTAACGTGAAAACCTCCTCAGGTTGGTCTATACTCATTTCCTGCAGTGAAAGCCGACCCTACCATGCCCCTTGCGGGGAGGCTGGTCCTTGTGCCTGGTTATAGGAGCCTCCCTCTAACCAGCATGGAATTTTGGCTGGGCAGAGAGAAGTGGCATCTGGTGGGCCAAGGGATGCCTAAGAGGGAGGTGCACGGCTGTCCGTGAGGCTTTGCCAGTTGCTAGCATTTATCTAGATGAGCTCTGGACTTGATGGATAGAATATAGAAACAAGAAACAAAAAGGCAGAATTTCCATGTGTGTGTGTGCATGTGTGTGTTTACGTTATGACAATTGTTTCACCTGGCCTCCCTTTTGCGATCCAGAAAGCCAGTCTGCTGTTGGTGTTTCTCAAATCCAAAAACAGTAAATGAAGCCATGGGATTTATAAAGTCAAATGGCTGACATTCTTGTCAAAATAGGCTCTTATACCGATGGCTTTTAGTAAAATTAGATGAAGAGTAAGATTAGAGCAAGGATAACAAATGTGGAATTTACCCAGCAAACATAGAGGCCATTGGAGAGACTTGAGTTTATGGAGCTGTCAAATAGATAAATAAATACACTTTGCTGAGAGCCTGTTAAATGTCATGTGTGGAACAAGGTGATCCACCTAAGAAAGAGAAGTAGTGATCATATTGAATTATGACCATGGGAACAGAAAATGCTCTGTCTAGATCAGGGTTTCCTGAAGTTTGGGGCTTCAGTACTAGACCCAGATGTTAGTCACCCAGGCTCTGCCCTCTCTACTACATCAGGTTGGTGTAGATAAGGACGTGAGAGTGAGGTGGAATGGGAGGTTAAAAACTGCTCCATTTTAAAAAACCATTTCAGATGATTCTTTCCCACATTGAAATCTAAAGATGCTGATCTAAGCCACTGGTCCTCTCGTTAAATGAGAGCAAGACTCTTGCAATCTGTTCTAGCTATTGTTTGTTCGCTAGTTTATTAGTTGCCTATGGCTGCTCTAACAAGTTCCCACAGATATAGTGGCTTAAACCAAAAGAAATTTATTCTCTTGCAGTTGTGGAGATCAGGAGTTCGAATCAGTTTCACTGGGCCTAAGTGGAAGTGTTGGCAGAGTCATACTCTAAGAGACAATCTGTTCCTTGCCTTTTCTAGCTGCTAGAGCTGTATTCCTCTTAATCCGTGGCTCATGGCCCCTTCTTCCATCTTCCAACCCTTCTTTGCTGTACTCTGCTTGTCACATGGCCTTCTCTGCTGTGTCGGATCTCCCTGTTTCCCTCTTATAAGGACATTCATGATTGGACCATCAGGATAATCCAGAATAATCACTTTAACTCAAGATCCTCAACTGAAATGCATCTTGAAAAATCTTTTTTTTACCATATGAGGCAACATTCACAGGTTCCAAGGACTAGAACTTTGGGGGCCATCATTTAGCCTACCATGCCAGGTCTTGACAATTTCTTTTTTTAAGTGAGGATTATTGAGGTATGGTTTATACATAATAAATTCACCCATTTAAAATATACATTTTGATGAGTTTTCACAGTTGTATAACTACTATCACAGTCAAGGTATAGAACATTTCCATTGGCCCCAAAACTTCCCCTATGCATCATTATAGGAATCTGATTTCTGTCCCTATAATTTTGCCTTTTCTAGAATGTCATATAAATGGAATCATATAGTATGTACAGTTTTTTGTGTCTTCTGGATTCTTTCACTTAGAATGATTTTTCTGAGATACATCCATATTGTTGTGTGTTCCTTCCTTTTTATTGCTGTATGGCATTCCATTGAATGGATATACCACAATTACTGAATTCATTCACCAGTTAATGACATTTGGGTTGTTTTCTCTTTGGGCCAATTAGGAATAATGGTGCTATTAACAGTTGCTTGTAGATCTTTGTGTGGACCTGTTTACATTTCTCTTGAGTAAATACCTAGGAGTTGATAGATTGTGTGATATGTATGTGTTTAGCATTTTAAGAAACGGTTGAACAGATTTCCAAATAGCTGGATAATTTTGCATTCTTATTCATGGGGTATGAGAAAGTTCCAGTTCCTCCACATCCTCACTAACACTTGATATGGTCTTTCTTTTTAATTTTAGCAATTCTAGTAGGTATGTAGTGAGATCTCATTTTAGTTTTAATTTGCATTTCCCTGATATACAGTGGTGTTGAACACATTTTCATACACCAATTAGCTATTTGTTTACCTTCTTTGGTGAAATGTCTTTTCCATTTTTTTTGGCCTGTTTTTTAATTGTTGATCTTCTTACTGAATCATCAGACGTCTTTATATAGTCTACATACAACTCCTTCATCAGCTGTGTTAGACAAACATCTCCCTTCATCTGTGGCTTATCTTTTCACTTATTAACATCAATCATTTCTTAGGTTGGGAATTGGGGTTAAAAAATCCACCTAAAGAGAATTCATAATACAAAACTTTAGAGGGGAAAGCTTTTAAAAAGTGAAACTAAATTAACTTACATATATCTTTTGAACCTCAGTTTTGGTCTTAAAATTAGTTACCTGAGGAAGAAAGTCATCTGGATCTCAGTCTCCTGGACTCCTGTTTTTAATTTCCTGCTACATGACTGAAAAATTCCCTTTCTTCAACTGTAATTTTCATGGGGCACAAAATAGCATTTGTTATTCTCTCAACATTTGGCTCTGTAGCAATTGTAAAATGCTAATCATGGTGCTGAGCTGACATTCCTTGGTGACATTGGCATATCGCAAAAGGTGTTTGGCAGGATCTGGGACTATACATATTGAAGTTGTTTATTTATTTTTGTTTAAGAAACAGACAGACAAGTTAATTTCACCTCCATTTGGGACACAGAAAAGAATCAATGTTTGCCAAATAGAAAAACACAAAATTGGTAAAGGGAAAAAAATTGTATTTTCAAGCTTCTAAGATGGAATTAGAAACAGAAGGGGGGGGGGAGTTACACAAATGACTAGAGAGTGTCCCTCTTAAAATTGCCTCAGGCTTCTATTTGAAATCCTTGCTTCTTGAAAGTTCCCTGGGTGAAGATTCTGTCACATGCTAAGAGTACAAAGCAACTTCAAAATACCTGGCTGGCATTTTCAATGACTGGGCACTGTTTTAAAAACATTCTGTGACTTGAGAGTTGGGTGAATACCAAAAATTGGAATGTACAAATTGCTTCCTGCTAGAAATACACCCTTGTTTGAAGAAGGTTTCACAGGGCAGAGCCATATTTTAACACCCTGAACCTCAACACCCTCTGTCTCTCCGGGGAAGAAATGCCTAAGTAATGTTCTGAAAACCAGAACCCAGTTCCCTTAGGTCAGGGCACCCAGATCAGGGTGGGAGTGGGGCCACGTCACCCTATCTTGGTAGAGAGAGAGGGGAGAACAGGACAAAGCCTTCCCTGGGGCTCTTGCCCCACCACTGCTGAAATGGCGCCCTGGAGAGAAATGTTATCAAACCATCTAATTCTGCCCTCCTGTCAGCTTGACAGGGACTTCGAATGCACAACTGGCCCAGAGCTGATTACCTTCAGGTGCGGTTAGGTCGAGTTAAAAATTCCATTAGCAGTGCACAGGCATTGGGAACAGGGTTTCACAGGGGTGGGCTTTTTCTAGTTAACAGAGAAGAAATGGCTTCTCATTTCACAGTTATCGCAGGGAGAGAACTCAGGTTCGTTTACATTCTACCAGGGGAAGCGTCTGGCTCCACAGGCCTGGAGGCAGAGGCCAGGAGTCAAAGAGGGAACACACTTTTCAGAGGGAAAACCGGTTGTCCCCCAGCCTCGGCACCAGGCACAAGACCGGAGAGGGAGGGCCTACTTGGAACAGCCTCACATTAGAGTCCCACCCAGCCACTGCCGCCAGTCACCCCGGTGCCCCTGCCCCCACTCGTTTCTCAACCTAATTGTTTTTCATTTTCTCATAATAACCCTCCTCCTTCACCCTAAACCAAACACTGAAACATTGCCCTCTATTTACCAAGCTCCAAGGCGTGCAATAAAGGTGAGTGCTATTTGCTACTCTCTGCCTTGCTTTTAATTTTATTCCAGAAGAAAATCAATTAGACTGTCAGTGTCCCATCCTCCTTCTTTGAGGCTTTTGGGCCTGAATAGCTCATAGAAGTACTTCCCCTGGCCTCAATATTTAATAAATGCTTGATTGTAATGGTTTTAAAAGGAAACAGAGAAAAGAAAAACAAGAGGAGATAAGCGGTCAGGCAACTTCAGAACAAAACTAGGCATTTGAAAGGACTCTTTAGGTTTGAGCTGTTTTTCCACTCAGGCAGCCTCCTGTATTGCTGACATTGTTTTACAATCAGGGCTTATACTCTCTGCTTTTTTCATCATCTGCACACTTAAGCTGTTCATTAGCTCAGAATGGGGCATCCTGGCAGAGCGAGGAACCAACAAAGCAGTCACTGAGTTGCTGAGAGAGTGGCTGTTTCTCCCATGTAGTGGTTGTCTTGGGCCTTCGTGGGAGCCCTTGCCAGCTCCCTTCTGTCTGGCACCAGTTTAAATGGAGGGTGAGGCCCCAGCAGCCGGGTACGGCAGCCAGCATGGGAATGTGTGGGGTCAGAGAACGGGGAGGGCTGGAGCCCCAAACAGGCACTGAGCAAACACCTTCTGGGGCTTCCCACTGACCTCATAGTCAGCCTGGCATTCAGGGGCTTCCATCGATCTGTCAGATATTGGCATGATGGTTTGCACACTTAGCTGCGACATTGATCACAATGTGGCCGAGGGGCTATGAAGGGTTCAAGGATATGGTGTGCTAAGGTACAAGGGCAGAGGGCTACCCATGCCAGGTGGGCACAAGAGAGGCCCTCAGATGTTTTTGGAAAAGGCCACAGGGGACCTTGGTGCTGAGCACTGCAAAACAAAAAATCAACACAGAGAGCCAATGACCTTCTGGGCTGTTCCCAGATAAGTACCTGTTTTAGTGTCTTATTCTCTCAACAAGAGATGAGCCCCTGAAGTCAGGGAACTTGTGGTCCTCACTGCCACACATCTGGGCTATAACACTCCTGTCTCAAGAAGGTGTCTGGTGTGTGTTGCAAGGAAGAGAGAAGTCATGGTGGGGACAGGAGCAGGGGACATCGGGAATCCCTGCTCTGCTCAGGATGCAGCTATGAGAAGAAACATGGTTTGGAGAGGACACTGAGCCACCTCCTGGGGTCTACACAGAGGTCTGTTCCCACCGACCCCTGCAAAGGACAGGAGAGTGTCCTCCAGATCTGAGAGGGAAAGGGCAGTTCAGGAGTGTGGGAGTCAGCCCCAACCTGGCTAGCTTGCCTTCAGGTTTGTTGCTGGCCCTAGAGATGTCCTCTGGGGGCATGGGAGCAGATGCAGAGGAAGGTTCCTTGATTTTCTCCCTCTGCCACTGGCCTCAAGGCATTGCAAGGCTGGTGTGGGCAGTGGTTAGACATTTGACATATTTTAATCCCTGGCAAGCGGAAGAGTCTCTACATTTTTCAGCAGAGATGACTATTGATGATCACTATGGATATCGCCAACAGGGCAGACCACCCTCTCAGCCAGAGCAATGCCTTTGACAGGGAGCCTTTGCCGTGGTCCACATGCCTACCTGAATGAGATGTGGGGTTTCTGAAGATTGTTGTTAGGTTTCATTTTCTTCTTGAATGTGGGGCTGTACACAGGGTTACTGGCACAAAACGTGCCACACTTTCTGTGGGATAACCTCCCTGAGTTAGATTCCTGCAGCTGGCTCCCTTCCTCCTCCTAGACACCTTTTCTCTTCCCCACATCTATTTTCATCACAGCCCCCACCCCTCGAGTAATTAATAATCTGCAAACGCTCCTGCCAGCCAATGTGGTCCTCTTTGCTGCCACAGGCTCTGTGCAATTGTGGTCACAGACAATCAGATTAAATGTCCTATCACCCAGCATTGATCAGATTAGCAACCTTGTGACTATTCATTAATTGTATTTTCTCTTGGAGCCCTATTCAACTCAATACCAAATGCATCGTTTGTGGCATAAAAAGTAAATACAAATAGGATGTTTGTTACTTTTAAAATGAACTATCTACTACCTTTTCAAAACAGGGTATAAGAGGATAGGGAGGATAATGCAATGCTAATTTTCCTGGGGCAAAATAGCTAAGCCAGGAGATTTCTCAAGAGTCATTAAATTTCTATAAAAGGCCTTTTAAGATTCCTATTTCTTCAGCGGCTCAGGAAACTCCACTCTACCTTGGTAAATTTGGCCAGAGTCCCTGGGGCTACTTTTTTTGTGTGGTAGAAGTCAGAGAGGGCAGGCAAAACTCAGGAAGCCAAGGGGACTAGAAACTGGGTTATTTATGTAAGTGACTGGAGGAAACTCAAGTTCTATATGGGGTTTAAATACGATAGGAGGAAGAAGAATTTACCAAGGGCACTTCTCTGCTTGGCACACCCGAGGTCCAGAGGCTGGGCAGTGTTGTGCTGAATGACGCTGAGTCCAGCCAGAGGAAGAGGAACCTTAAGGGGATGGTCACTTCATCTTAATTCTTCACAACGTCTGCCTGAAGAAACTGAGGCCTGGACAGGAGGGAGGCTTGATGGAGGTCACTCACTGGGTGGTGAAGCAAGTAAGTGGCACGCCTTCCACTAAGGTTACCGGCAGCCATCTGACATCTTGAGGGTCACAAGCAAACAAGAGTGTTTCACCAACTGCTCCTTTTCAAGGTTCATAGTGTTCCCATGGGAAGAAATTTAGAAAAATAGCTGTTAAACAGTTATCCATAAAAATTCCCTGAGGGTGCGATCTATCAGTGAGTAGAATAGTCTCCCTAGAGAAATGGTTAAGAATGTCATTATTTGAGGGGCGCCTGGATGGCTTGAGTCAGTTAACCATCCCACTTCACCTCAGGTCATGATCTCACGGTTCAGTTCGTGAGTTCCAGCCCCGCGTCGGGCTCTGTGCCGACAGCTCAGAGCCTGGAGCCTGCTTCAGATTCTGTGTCTCCCTCTCTCTCTGCCCCTCCCCTGCTCACGCTCTGTCTCTCTCTCTCAAAAACAAACATTAAAAAAAAGAATGTCATTATTTGATACTATTAAAATTATATTACCTGGAGAACTGAGGGAAACAGGGAAACAGGGCTCTTGGAAGAATCCGTAAACAGAAGCAGTGTTGCATGTTCTACCATCACGTACTTGTCGTGGGAACATTTGCATTTTCCTTGTGCACTTATATAAAGCCACTTCTTTCCCAGTCTATAGCAGAGAACACCTGCTACTTGGATTTTTTTTTTTTTACTTTTTATTTATTTTTGAGAGAGACAGAGAGAGACGGGGGGGAGGGGCAGAGAGAGAGACAAGGAGACACAGAATCTGAAGCAGGCTCCAGGCTCTGAGCTGTCAGCACAGAGCCTGAGTGGGGCTCAGACCCACCAACAGAGAGATCGTGACCTGAGCCAAAGTTGGACGCTTAACCTACTGAGCCACCCAGGTGTCCCTGGATTTTTTTTATTATTTATTTATTTATTAAAAAAATTTTTTTAACGTTTATTTATTTTTGAGACAGAGAGAGACAGAGCATGAACAGGGGAGGGTCAGAGAGAGGGAGACACAGAATCTGAAACAGGCTCCAGGCTCTGAGCTGTCCTCACAGAGCCCAACGCGGGGCTAGAACTCACGGACCGCGAGATCATGACCTGAGCCGAAGTCGGCCACTTAACCGACCGAGCCACCCAGGCGCCCCATCCCTGGATTTTTTTAAATATAATGTTCATTGGGCGCCTGGGTGGCGCAGTCGGTTAAGCGTCCGACTTCAGCCAGGTCACGATCTCGCGGTCTGTGAGTTCGAGCCCCGCGTCAGGCTCTGGGCTGATGGCTCGGAGCCTGGAGCCTGTTTCCGATTCTGTGTCTCCCTCTCTCTCTGCCCCTCCCCCGTTCATGCTCTGTCTCTCTCTGTCCCAAAAATAAATAAAAAAACGTTGAAAAAAAAAAAATTAAAAAAAAAAATAAATATAATGTTCATAATTTAGTGACTGACAAGCTCCAGGCACCATGCTGGGCACTTTACCTCATTGGTGACTTTTAGGTTCCCTTCCCATCCACACTGTCTCTGCAGAGGACTTTCTCACACGTGTTGGGCAGCGGGGCGGATACTGGCGCAGGACCATAGCCCGGTTCAAGATGTAGAACTTGGCAAGGGACTGGCTGCTCCAAAAACCTGCTACCTCATCATTGAAATGCAGATGAACACAGGTCCTCCAAAACCCGGCTACTGTGAAGGCACTGAGAAAAGGTAGGTTAAGAAATGATTAGCTGAAGGGGTGCCTGGGTGGCTCAGTCAGTTAAGCCTCCGACTTCAGCTCAGATCAAGATCTTGCAGCTTGTGAGTTCGAGTCCCACTTTGGGCCCTGTGCTAACAACTCAGATTCAGGCAGAGCCTGAAGCCTGCCTCAGATTCTGTGTCCTCCCTCTCCCTCTGCCCCTTCCCCGCTCGTGGTCCATCTCTGTTTCTCAAAAATAAATAAATGTTAAAAATTAAAACAATAATAATAAAAAGAAATGATTGGCTGAAGACCAAGCATAGGAGGCCCCATCGGGAAAGAGAAGTTAAAAAAAAAAAAAAAAGGTACAATCAGTGTGAATCTACTGTTTTCCTGTCCCACTTAGACGTTTTCCATATTTCTTTATTATTTACTTCTGATAGCCTGTGAATCTCATAGGAGCACAAATCCTCTCCAAAACAGATTTAATTGGGGGTAAAAAGGAAAAAGGCAGGAATCCTATGAAAAAGAAATCCCTGTGGCCATGTAAATGTGAGGGGTAAACATTTCGCTGACAGAAAGACTGGAGTTTGTTACTCCATGAAAATCTACCTAATTTATAGGTTACAGTGCTACCCCAAAAGGTTAGGTTAAATTCACCCTTAGAGAAATTTTAATTTTATTGTTACTCTTGTTATAATCTGGGAGGTTTCCCAAGATGGAAATGACAGTAGAAAAATAGGGGCCCATCTGAGAAACTCATCTAACAGGCAATTTGGGGGCAAATATATATATTCTGCTTTGTATAGTTTAGCACTAAAATGTATTTGAGTATTACCTAAGAACATGTCTACTTAATCTTAACCAATGGGTTATGGGAATCATCAAAAATCAAACACAATAAAAAGGAACAATATTTATGGCATTTTAAAGTCTATCCTATTATTGGTTAGTGCTCCCCTCAATTGTTTAACTGCAATTGGTTCCACTTTCTCAGTGTGGATGATTTTTATACACCTGAGTTAAACAATAATGCTGCTTGCAAGTGAAAAGTTAAAGACCAAGACAAGGCTTATTAGAATAACATTACACTTTTTTATTCCCTGCACTTATTTCGTCAATTACTAATTATTTCCCTTTTCCTATGCAACAAAATAGAAGCCGTAAAATCTTTGATTTAATGAAAACTTCCTTACCAAATAGGTCCTCCAACTCTGCTGAAGGCTTATAGGTAATTTATCTACCCCAGTAGGCAATGACCTTTTGTGAATCATGAGTCATTCCTCACTCCTAATGAGATGGATCCAGATGCCATCCCACCCTCTGCATGGCCCCCCGCCTTCCTCCATCCAAGGGAGGCGGCACCGCTCTGCGCCCTGCCTCCCAACTTCTCCGAAGTGGGCTGTAATTAGTCCCTGCACGGTGAACCTGCTCAGGAGGGAATCATCCTCGTCCCTGCTCTTCCTCGTTAAGGTGGCCGAACACTGAATATTCTCTAAATGGCCCCGAGGAAAAAAGGGTGAGGGGTGGGAGAGGCCAAGAAAAGTCTGATCATTGTCTGAGCAGTAGAAAGAACTTCCTGGTGCCTCGAGAGGCCTCTCTGCCTACTCTTCTCAAACCACAGTCGTGGAGAAATAACCTGGTGCTGGGAATACCATCTTGGACTCAGTGTTTTAGCCGCAAAGAGCAGTGCATACTGGGAGCCACGCCGTGGTCCTGTGGTCTCCCAGCACTTTTGACTGAGTGGATTCCAGTATATACGTTTATTTGTAAATTGGATTCTGTATTGCTGACTGTATATTATACACATGTATTGCTACTTATAATGTATTACTAATTATATATACATGGGGCACTAACTATATATATATTACTGTACATGTATATTTACTGTCCAGTAC
This sequence comes from Panthera onca, assembly GCF_046562875.1. Taxonomy (NCBI): domain Eukaryota; kingdom Metazoa; phylum Chordata; class Mammalia; order Carnivora; family Felidae; genus Panthera; species Panthera onca. Next base: position 97,368,703 of record NC_138339.1, on the reverse strand, counting down.
AATATAGTAAGTGCGTTATAAAGCAAATACAATAACAGAACAGGCATGAGATAAATAATAAAGATGAATAAAGGTTTTAATATCTTCTCCCTGTTTACTTCTGGATATTATAAATCTTCTGCTTCCTAGGGGTCCAGAGAGGGAGGAAGGACACTTGTGCTCTTCTTGGTCCTAGTAGATCACCACACGGCCAGAGTAACAGTGCTGGTGCCACTTAAACTCCCCATATCACATGTGCTCCCCACCAGTGTCTGCGGTGAAGGAACGGGAGGTTAACTGAAAGATCCAATGGTTTCCCCTACCCCACCTCACCCCACCCCTGCAACATGTTTTTCATGCTATGCTTTCCATTTACAGGAGCGGCCTTTGCTAGGAGAGTGAAAATATTGGCAGATGAACAGCTCTGGAGTTCCTTCCAGAATGTCTGATGCATTCGTCTTCAAAAGAGGTGGGCAATGGTGGAAGGTCTAGAAACACGGCTGCAGGCTGAGGAGAGGTAGGCATAGGCGACCCCACTCTGGCCCGTCGTGCACAGCCTGAGAACTCCCACATAGGCGAGGGCTTGTCCTTTCTCACTGCAAAGGCAGAAGGAAATTAGAAGTGGTCTTTCACTGGTGCCTTCACCAGAGGAACATCCACCTGAATGGAAGGGATGTGAACCTTGCAAAGGTACCAGCAGGTAGGGGGCATGGAGGGTGCATGGGGCGACATCAGTTGGAACATTTCCACACCTGACTTTGATTGCTTCTTGCAGCCACGTCTGTACAGCATGATCAATAGTTGAAAGTAGCCAGCAAATCAAAGTGCGTAAAAAATCCAAACTTGGAAATGTCTGTTCAAGCGTTATAAAATTAATAAGTATATTCATATTACTAATTAAATGAGGTTACCTATTTTAAATGTACGAGGTTGAACAAAACAGACTCTACGTACTAATTTTAAAGATAAAATTAAATTTTTTTTTTCTGGGGAGGAAAGAAATCTAATTCCTTCTCCTAGGATATTTCCTTATAGGACCTGATACTCCTATTTAAATTCTAATAAAAGAAAGAGAGTCATGGAAAAATTGTGTTTTTTTTTTTTTAATAACACATTCAAAAAAGAATTCCTTGATGACTTTGCACATTTGAAAAAAGTAAGCTACCAAGAATACTAAATACTTGAAGCTATGTTTTAGGGAGCTAATTTTCAATAAAAAAAAAAAAAATAAAACAAGAAGGAAATAGCCCTACCAATGCACAGTTTATTTCTAGGTCAATGATTTTGCTTTATTCACATGTCTGGGTGAGGCTGGCGTGTGCGACCTGCCAACTGAAGCCACTGCATTTGACACATTTCAGTGTCAGCTGTGGGATTTCTGCCTTAAATCTGTCAGGATGGCCCTGTGGCCACTTCTGCAAAAACCCTTGGGGACAAAATTTATTGTTATACCTCAATAGCTTTTTGTTCACCTCCAAAATAGGGGTCCAGGGTCATACTAATGATTGTGGAGAGACAAAATGCTCTCTCTATATTTTATTAAACAGATCTCTTAATAATTAATCAAATGTGAAAATTATTTTCCATCACTCTGACACTAAGGCTAAAGCATTGCAATTTTTTTCTCAGCCTGTTTCTTTTCCTTTTAAATTGCCCTCGGTAGATTCCCTCAGCTACAAAGCAAGTGAGTAGAGAAAGCCCAATTTACGACTTCGCTTTTTAGACCATAATCACCCCTCTGGGCTTCTACTGGGGAAGGGTTGGGGGGGGTTTGTAGGTTGTCAGATAAACACCTGAGAAGGTGTGTTCTTGGGTCTCCCAGATCCTTTGAGGGGCCATGATAACATGAAAGTCCACCCTGAGCCAGGCATCACGGCACCTCTATCAAGAGACGGCATTATTGGAATAAAGGCATGGCTCTTTCCCTCAACGAGTTTCTGTGTTTGGGGGAGAAGACAGCTTGGTGAAGTAAGAATCACTTTGTTCATCTCTGGATGTGACAAGGGGACACTGCATCGCTTACGAACTGGCCCTGAGTTCCGCTTCCAGGCATTTTGGCAGTGGCATTTGCTCTATTTTCATCCTCTGGCAAGACCACTTCAGGAGCTGGGTGATGTCTTAGGGAGTCGGCCCCGCGTCCCTGACAGATTAATACCAGATAAGGGACATTGCTAGGGAAATGCACGGCAAGCAGTTCTTCTGACCTTTCCTTACTGAAAGGTCAGAGAGAAATTAGAGGTGGTCTTTCATTGCTGCCTTCCTCTAAGAACATCCCATCTGAATGTGTAAGATGTGAGCCTTGCAAACACAGGACTAAGCATGTGCGGGGAGGGCGGGGGGTGTGGAGTTGGGCTGATATTCACAGAGGGGGCTCTGAGGAGTGTGTGGGGAAGGGGGCGGTGTGTAGGTGCACAGCTGAAACCACTGAACTAGGTAGTGCGGGAGCTAAGTGGGCGACAGGAGTGGGTGAGAAGCGCACAGAAGAGCAAGGGCTGCCGACAGCAGCATCAATATTCTCCCTCTGAGCACTAATTACATTATTAAGCAAACAGACCAACACAGGGTGTGAGGGATGGAAACATGTATTTAGGACCCAGTCACTACCCACTTGGTTGTAAATAATCGTGTGCATACACAGTTCTTTCCCTCCAAAGTGCACAACTGGGCACTTTCCTTACTTTCTCTTTAATTTACTAAGCTTGAGAAAGGGACATATTGTTGCCATGCCAGCCGTTCTTGAAGGAGTCAGATCCTCTGTACTCTGTGCTAGCCAGCTCTATCAGGTATTTCTGAAAGTGGTGGCCACAGCAGCCACCATCTCCCCAGAGAAGAGGCAGGATTCAAGAGGCACAGGAAATAGGCTTCAGGAGTAGCAACATGCATTTTCTTGGCTGCAAAGAGCATGTACTTGCTAATTAGACCTTTGCAGTATACGAGAGCCCAAATCTCCTTTGATCTGGCTAAATCCAGTCTAAAGAGGTGGGTGTAAACACAGGATTGGAAGAAACCAGGAACAACATGGAAAGGATTTGTATGCAATGGGAATAAATCTGTTACCAAAAAAAAAAAAAAAAAAAAAAAGTCTAAGAGGAGCTTGCAGAAGGAAATCTGTGGCAGGCTGAGCCAGCCGGGTGAATGGCAGAGAGAATAGAGGCTATTTGAATACTGATGTGGCCCTCACTTTCTTCCATTTCCATTAATGACATGCTCATCAAGGGCAAACAATGGGACCGGCTGCCGGCGCCTGTCACAGTGTGTGGGTGCTGGGATGCCAGGCTGTCATCCCTGGGCTGCATTTAGAGACCTGCACGCTAATAAGAAGTGCTCTGTGCCGTCAATGCAGACAGGTGCTTCCGCGGCTGGGACATGCTCCATTCCCTTCCCCCTGAAACCCTCCTCTCCCAGCCCCCCTGACAGACACCATGAAATGCACAAATTAACAGCCCCATCATGTTGGGCTGCTGCTGCCTGCGGTGAAAGCAGAAAATCAAGTTGTCACCCAGGGTGCAGTGATAAAGCCACAGCCTCATTTCTCTGTTGGTGCCCTATAATAGCAAATGCCAGACAGCTGGATGGATGGGAGGCTTTAGATTAAGGCCTTGATGCACTCTGGCCAGAGAATTAGTAGTTGCTGTTTCCATGTGGATATTCTGTTCAAAACAAACATCTGGAGAAAGCAAAGTTTCCTAGGGCAGAGTACCCTTGGCTTCTTCTGGAATCAAAGAAAACAACCAAAAGAGAGTGGTGTTGCCTTTCAAACAATCCCAGTTAAGATTCTGACTGTGCATTTGCTCAGAACTTTATCAAGGACTTAGAGCTACGCAAAGGTTAACAAGTAAGCAGAGTCCAGTGCTGAGGCCAATCTCGAAGCAGAGAACAGTTCCTGGGTCCAAACAGGGCCTTGGGCTACTTCACCTCCCAGTCAGCAAGTTCCCTGATAGACTCGTTCTTCCGAATTTGTAGACCCCTTAAGTGCTCTCTGTCTGAGGCTGCCCCCCGCCCAACCCCCAAGCTGTTCTGCTCCTCGGTACACGTCATCATAGACTGAAGCTACTTGTCATGAAATAATAGATACGAAGCACCCTGCTCCCCTGGCACCACAGCCAGTTGGCTCTAAGTTTCCGGTGGCCTGACCGAGCCTGGGCTGACATGGCTGAGCATGCAAAAGGCAAGAAATGGAGGGGCCTGAGCCCTTCAGACTCCAAGGAGTTTAATGACATAATGGCCTGAGAACTTCAACATAAAACAGGAAGAGCAACTAACGAAACTTACAACATAAAACCCCCCTCCTGTCATTTTTATAGTAACAGTAAAACACTTTATTGAATTTATGAGCTACATAATGACTATGAAGAATGTAAGTTGAATTAGAACCAACTCGGAAGTATAATATCAACTATAACTATAAACCCTTTTCTATTACCCCATCCCTTCAGCTTTTTCTGTCCTCTTCCTTTTAACCAGGGGACATTGCCTTCCTCAGACTTACGTCTGAGACAGAGTTCACAACTTGCTAATAAATCTTGACTCTCCCTCCAAAGCTCCACGCTGGTAAACCTCCAAGGGGGTAGACTCTCTCTCTGGGGGTGACCATTCCCCTCTCAAAGCCTCCGAGCCATTAAAATGCATTTGAGAAAAGAAACCAGTTTGTCTTTTCTTTGCATAAAGCCTGTCAAATCCAGAGGATCTCTGAGGATATACATCACGTATTTCAATATCCGTAACTCCACACGGTAACGGCCTTTCCAAAACAGACATACTACAACCCCCTTACAAGTTTACGAGAAGCACCTCAGTCAGGGATTCAGCCTGTGTGTGGGGGGTGGTGGTGGTCAATTCCTAATGACTGGATGGGGGAAACGCAGATCACTGAGCTAAGCAGCGTGCTGGGCTGTGTTTTCTGTTTCCATTTCGCTCCTTAAGTCTTTCTGTTCCCAAAGGATTTTTTTCTGGAGGGGTAATAAAATAAAATGGGTGAAACAAAGCCATAAGCCAGTTAAGTCTGAAAGACATGTCATCTCATCTAAAAGGAAGAAACGGACCATTTCCATGCCTAAGGCTGACAGCAACGCCTGAGCTGGCAATAGTGCTATTCCATTTGATTTATAGAATAATGGGGTGACAAATGACGACAAAAATAAACTTTTACTGCACTGAACTGCTCCTTTATTTATGAAATTTGGCCAAGTAGTGAAATCTTTTATCTGCAAGTTGTAACATGGAGTGGGAGCGAGCGATTATGGTGTGGTAATAGTAACCCAGCGATGGAGGCTGAGTCAGTTGGAAATGGATTGAGGTAAAATAACTACCGCACCATGATAAATGTGAACAGCGCTTTGCTGACAGATGATCTAACAGGTGTTCATAACAACTATATAAGAGGATTTATTTATGACCAGCCACAGCCGCAGCACTGTAAATCAACTCCAGCAGCTGCACACCGCTGAAACCAGGTCCCTGATGGAGGAACGGTGCAAGAGCCCAAAGAACACAATTCACTCCAGAATCTTAATCATCAAATAACATTTTTTTAGGTAATTACACCACAGCACAGAAATCATAATTACTTTCAATTAGAAAATGGAGCTGCCCATAACTTTGTTTACAAAATATTTTTATTTAGGCCCTGTGGTTTTGATGAGGCACGAGTAAAATGGAGGCCCCAGGGTCACGGAAAGAGTGCCCTTGGGTGTTGGCGAGTTCTGTGTGATGCCAGTATGAGGCTCTTTCATGACGGCTTCATTTTTTAAGTCAAAAATCAAGCCTTAAGTGGGGAGGATACTTGGTTTCCTCCAAATGTCTGCATTAACTTCCTGGGGGCAGTGTGTTTGGGTTCACACCTTACCCTTTCTTGTTCCTAACTTTACATGGTTAAATAACAAAGGGAATAAGCCTATAATAGTGAACTCAGGAGAAATGGGGAGTTTAAATTCAGGCTGAGGGGCCCATCTTTACACAGCTTTTTAAAATTTGCAAAGGCAAAATGTAACGTTTTTCTTTTTGTAGGTGACGGTCTTAAGATTTCCTTTGTTATCCATGGAGATGGTTGACCCTACCGTAAAACAAGAGTCCTCATTCATCACGCTATTTAAAAAACTAAAAAAGAGAAGATGCTCTTCTAAGAGGAACAAATCACAATCTCGGTTGAGGTACGTTTTCAGAGCTAATCTGTCTTCCCTCCTTCCCTCTCATATTATGAAACTTCCTCCTCGGCAACCCCTCCCAGGCCACTTAACGAGAAGGGTGGGCAAGGCGAGGCTTCCCTGTTCTCCCCAACCACACGTGCGGCACCTGCAGTCTGCACGGGCTTACATGAATGAACCCACCGGCAGAATTATCTGCTGGTCAGGCTTTCTAGACATCTCTGCATCTGAGAATAAAGATTCTCCTGCACTGGGAAGCCTGGCTGGCTCATTCAGTACAGCGTGCAACTCTTGATCTCAGGGTCATGAGCGCGAGGTCCACGTTGGGTGTAGAGAGTACTTAAATTCTTCTACACTTAAGCCTCATCTTTGGTGTCTCTGGCACTCAAGGCTGTAGATGAGAAAGCAGTGTCATTAAAGACAAGTTTGAGTCTGTTGTAGTAATTCCATATTTGAGTTCTGAGGAGTTAGGGTCTTCAGTGTATACGTTTATGGAAGCAGCCAGGAATTACACGTACAAGTGACTGTGCATCAAACTGGCTCCAGAAAAAGACAGACACGAGGGAAGATTAGACATCACTTAAACGTACAATCACTACTAGTAAGTGGATACCAATGGAATTTCATGTTCATTAGGTACTCTGTAAATAAAAAACGACTCCTTTTAGAACCTGGAAATAACTGAAAAGCATAGGAAATACCTAAAATCCCCAAGGAAATATCTAAAATTGGCTTACAAGTGGGAGAATAGAACCAACAACGTTGATTTCTCCTGATTTCTAGTTCATTGGTTCCCAACCTTTTCCTGCCTCTCCACTGTTTCTAAGTGCAGCACAGCCCCACCCGTAGTATCGCAACCATTGGTTCCTCCTCTAAACTGCCAAAGCACACTGAGCTGGAGACCTGGGGGCTGGTGTCAGGGAGACCCTGGGAGGGGAAAAAGGAGAAATGAGGGCGCAGAGAGTGGTGCAGGGGTAATGCCGCTCCCTGTACAAAGGTACATTTTAAGAGACGGCCTCAGTTGAGAACCATATATTCTTCCTTCTCCCACTCCTAGAAACTCTTTTCTCTTCTAAATGCCATCCAACTTTTAAGACCTAGCTAGCTTCATTGCCACAGTTGAACCTTCACAGACCTCTCTAACCCATTGATCACTTCTTTCCCCAAATCCAACAGCTCTCACTGGTGTGATCTGACAATTAATCATGCAACTGCTTCACAACTCTTCCCAGAAACGATTTCAGCTTTCAAACAGCTGTGCTCCAAGTGTGTTGGTCAAGTGATCATGTGAAATCCAAAACATTTTCATTCAAACACTAATTTCACATGGTGGTTAACTTACCAGATCAGGTCTTAAAATAGTGCTTGCTCTGTAAAACAGTTGAAAAGTGGTAGGAAAAAAGTGACGTTACTAAGAAAGAAAGAGAGTAAAACATTCATTTAGTCATACTGAAAGCTATTTGTCAGGAAGGAGATGGAGACTGAAGATTCAGGAAAGAAATTTCATGATCCATTTAAGGGCATGTTTTTCTATTAAACACAATTTCCATTCATCTAGAAATATAACACTATCATAAACTTTTTTTTTCTGATTCCTGTAAAATCTCAAGTAAAGAGTGACAGTGATCATGAAAACTTTTCTTGAGGTAACTGGTCAAGTTGGAAGGCAGGAGGGAAGGAAAAGGATGATTTAAAAAAAAAAAAAAGGCAGGGACACCTGGGTGGCTCAGTCAGTTGAGTGTCCAACTCTTTGATTTTGGCTCAGATCATGATCCCAGGGTTATGGGATCGAACCCTGAGTTGGGCTCCATGCTCAGCATGGAGATGCTCTCTTTCCCTTGGCCTTTCTGCCCCTTTCATGCTCTCTGAAAGAAAAAAAAATAAGCACGTGGTCAGAAAGTAATTGCCTTTCAATGAACTGACCTCCAACTGATGGAAGAGCCATCAATGGCTGGTCTGGTTAAACCACCTGTGTGAGGAGAGGGGAGGTGGAGGTGAAGAGATGGGTTCAGCAACTTGGGGGGGGGGGGGTGATAGTTCACTTAAAGCTATTTGACTTGGCACCCAAAGTGCGTGGGGGTGGGGAAGGTGAGCCTACATTACTATGTAAGCGAAGTTAGTTTGCAAACCAGGGCTCACTGACTTAGTGGAGTCCATACTGCCATTTCTTCATTTATTGCCAACTGGACTGTGGTTTCTTGAGGGGTATAGAACGCATCTTGTATTTTACTATACCCAACAGTGGTTAACTGCAGCTCTTCATGTTCCACAATAGACAATCTTGAAATAGAAAGGAAATAGTAAGAATTTGTTAATTTTGCATTATAACATAGGGCTTTTTACCCCCTTATTATGTGAAAAGAGGATTTTCCCCCTTTAAACACAGTCCCGTATAAGGTAAGAGAAGTTAGAGAGAGGAAACAAAGAAAGTCAAAGAGCTTAGCTTTTCCTCTAGCTAGCTAAACTTTGCTTTTCAAAACCTTCCTTTATGTCATTCATCATTCTGGATTCTTGTCTTCTCTAATATATAACTTCTTAACATGAAACAGGTTACAAGGGCAAACTTTTCATAAGCTATTAGGAAGTTATTTAAATATTTGCAAATGGTAACTGGGAAGGGCAAGTATGAAGTACTTTAATTTGATTAAGTTCATTGTTTTAGTCTCTTCAGAATAAAAACATTCTCCTTTTCTTATAATAAATAAAGCAAAGGTATTGGGATACCAAAAATGAGGCAATGTGATACCAAAAATGAGGCTCAGTCTGAAATACACTATGAGAGCCATTCTTCAAGATTGGTGTACATAAAATGTCCCATTAAGTGGACATTAAAATGAAAAAATATAGCTAGAATTAAGAATTCAACATTGACTAACTCGACTCAATGGAACAATTTAAAGATAATCATGGATTATGATAAAGTTAAAGGAAATATGAGGTAAGGAACTATGAAACATTGTACCAAAAAAGGAAGAACACCCTCCCTCCCCTGCCCTCCACCAAATCTTTAACTTGGGAATTTTGTTATTTTTCTAATTTCATTTATATGAAAAATATTTTAATGGTATTAAGCTCTTGATGTTAAAATGGCTTCAACTGTTAGCATACCACGTTACATTATTTAGTATACATTTTAAATCTAAGTTAGCTATCAAAAATATATCTTATTCAAAAATAAACTTCTACTGAAATTTCCTTAATTTAAAAATATGTACCTATAAATGACCTATTTGCAAAGATAAGAAGTGCCCTAATTTAAGGAAAACAAAAAGCTGTCTACATCACAACATACATTTTCCCTCTGCTTTGATGCATCAAGTGTAAATATGTTTTTCAGGAAATAGGTATTTATCCCTTCAAATTCTTTCTAACATTTCAAAAACTTGTTGACTTAAAGGGAACCTGGGCGGCTCAACTGGTTAAGCGACTGGCTTCGGCTCAGGTCATGGTCTCATGGTTTGTGAGTTCAAGCCCCACGTCAGGCTCGGTGCTGAGAGCTCCGAGCCTGGAACCTGCTTCGGATTCTCTCTCCCTTTCTCTCAAAAATAAAGACACATTAAAAAAAAATTTTTTTTTTAATTGTTGACTTAAAAACCCAAAGTTATTAAGTGAGCCCTGAGAAACAGGATTAATAAAGGAAGTGCCAACAGCTTGCAATTATAAAGGTGTGTCTGGTGGCAGCATTGCCATCGCATGTAAGGTTCCAGAATGAGGTAGAACACGTGACTTCTGTAGCAATACTTCTCATCCAGATTAACTGCTGTATTTCAAGAGCAGGACAATTTAACCATCTTGCTTGCTCTCTCCAGCTTACAAGTTTGAATTGAAATGATTTTTCACATCTATTTTGTTCTTCTCAACATGTATATTCCAGGGATGTTTAATTATGGTTTTTTTTTTCTCTTTATATATGTTCTACAATGTTTCCATCAATGCATATTCTCTACTTTTAAAAAATCCTTATTTTTTAAGGATTTTTGGCTCTACGGAAAGGGAAATGACTAGCATATACTAACTGAAAGAGTATTACCTTGTATCAGAAAGATAAATAAAATTTCAACCGGTTTTAAAGAGGTATAAAAATCTCAGAAAAAATTTTTCTGGTTAGAGAATAACTTTTTTTTTTTTAATGTTTTACTTATTTTTGAGAGAGAGAGAGCCAGCATGAGTGGGGGAGGGGCAGTGAGTGGGACAGATAACTGAAGTGGGCTCCACACCGACAGCAAGAGAGCCTGATGTGGGGCTCAAACCCATGAAATGCGAGACCATGACCTGAGCCTAAGCTAGATGCGCAACCAACTGAGCCACCAAGGCACCCCTGGTCAGAGAATAATCTTAATGAAAATAATCTTAACTTGTTGAAGTTAGCCAACAAACACTCCCGGGAGAAGCGCTGATATGTTGATCACGTAACAGGTTTTTAAAATTTCCAGAACTAGATTTATAGTGATTAGTTTCCAAAGGTGTTTCAGTCCACCTAAGTTGGGCATCAAGATCTATAAAGGAACAATGAGATTCAAAGAATTTATTCAGCAGGTGTAATAGGCCTTACAATCTGATCTCTACTAATCAAAATTGCACAGAGACATTTTATTGTACAACATGATGGATTTTTATTATTAAATATCCAATTTTTTTCTTGGAGTTAACTACTCTATAACACAACTAGAAAATCTACCCGGAGTTGAAAGTGGTTTTTCTGTCACTAACTAAACCCCATTAATTGCTTCTTTGTGAATATAACAAGCTATTTACTTTTAAAACAAATATCAGCATATGAACTTCAGGATTACACACACTCATTAAAAATGCAAAGACACATGTTATTCATATGCTAGTTTATTATTCATAGATGATTTCATGACGAGCATTGTCAATAACCAATTACAAGACCAGGAAATTCACAGAACAAAATTTTGCAGAGATCTTATTGTTTCTGTATTTAATTCTAAAAAGTATGCTATTCCAATAGCAATAGTACTTTCACATACCCAGCTCAGAGGCCATTTAGATTGTTTCTAGGGCTAATTTTTGGTTGCGGTGGGAGGGAGGATAATTTCCAATGAACTTAAAACACCCAATTCATGTCCATCACTGTGGAAAAAGAGAAGGAAGAGGAGAAGGCCAGAAGTAGCAGGACAGAGAAAATGCCACAAAGATTCAAGAGTTGAGAAAATTGACAGTAAAATATATGTTCTTTGGTTAGCAAAGCGAAAAGGGGGAAAGTACTGCATACATGATAGATACACACTAGCATTCTAAAGCAGGAGACAAGAATGTCAAGAGTGTATTCTTCCCCCACTGCCAGATGGAAGGGCTATTATTATAAATGAAAGGCAGCAGTAGTGGATGCCAGGCACTTTTGTTGTGTGCCAGATTCTGAAGTCCAGATGTAAGCAGGTTACCCCTGGGACAGGACAGGCTTCAGCTCCCGCAGCAGAACAGAACCGATCACCGTTTTCTCGGTGTTGATGATAAGCTGTGCTGTGGAGCCTTCCTTTAGTTCCACTGTAACTAGCATCAACGACCCACTGTGCACAGTTTTAGCTGCAAACCTGAAGGAAAAAAAAAAAAAAGAGGGAGAGAGAGCTTTTATCATGAGGGAGGAAAAACGGAGATGGCATAAATTCAAATAGGTTTAAAACAGTTCTTTTTTTCTCAATAATTTCTTGCAGGTTCCCTACTGCCAAAACCCAAAGCCAAGCATTCTTCTGAAAAATCAATAAACTGCCCAGCACCATGCTTACCACAAGCAGGTAATTTCAGTGTGTCTTTAGAACAAAACAAGAAGAGGAAGTCTATTTTACTTATTAGTTTGAACAAGAGACTTATGTGAATGATTCTCCATTAACATATATTTGGGAATCATTCATTTGATATTTAATATTCCACCATGCCTAGGGTCACATAAAATAAACCGCTGCATTTTTATTTTTAAAACATGTTGAGAAAAGGTACTTTTCTCAAAGAGCTTGAAATTTTAAGTCCTCATATCTGAAAATGATTATGCAAGAAGTTAGATAATTTTATGTACATTATAAAACTTACGTTTCAAAAATTCATGCATGTTAAAATATTCAAATTCAGTCTCTAACGTTGATGATGACATATAACAATACCACGTGACAGCCAAATGCAACACCCATACTCCCTCTTTTTAAATTTTTTTTTAACGTGCAGAATGTTACATACTTCTTTTTGCTTTAGAATAGAGGAAACTTGAGGTCTGAGGCTCCATTACTAAATTCCAAGACATGAAGAATCTACTAATTACACGGAATTAAAAGCAAAACTAGCCTTTTAAGCACTGCAATTGACTGAAAAGCCGTTGGAGGCACAATGAACTTCTGTCAATCCTGCTAATTCATTCTGCACGCACAGTTGAGCCCCAGAGACGTGAAGGAAGAGGACGGAACCCTCCTAGGCCTCCATTTTCCACATGGAGCATGTTCCACACATTTTTTTTAGGGGGGTGGGAGGGGGTTTGATTGCAGGGATGACTGGAGAAAAACAAAGTTGCTGCACATGAGCTTTTGAAAACACTAACAAGTGTAGAGCAGGTCTGTGACCTGCTGTGACCCCACTTTGCAGGGCCAATCCCCTTTCCCCTTTCTGTATGACACGTGTCTGAATCTGAGCCATCTGCCTCAATTTGCGCAACATCTTCAGCCACAATGGCACCCAGTTAGCCCTGACAACAGCTCACAATACATAAAAATAAAACTGCCGCGCTGACAGCACGCTGCGGACTATTCAAGAGCAAACCAACTGGTCAGTGTCTCATGTCTGACAATTAGCATGGGCCTTGCGCAGAGCCCACGGTGTCCTCAGGGATCTGTTTAATTACCATCAACATAAAAGAGGGAGTTTATCAGGAGACACTCAGAAAAACTTCACTCCCAACTTAATTAAAATATTAGCCACTTAAGCAGGAAGCAGATTCTCTTTAAATGAAAAGTAATTTCTTCTTTGAGTTTTCAAAAATGACATCAAGATTTCATAACACATTCGATTCTTCTTTTTGGAAACCTAGCAAGCCATTTTTGACCTGAACGGAGTAATGAAAATCAGTTTTCCAACAGTAATTAGAATAATGACTCAAAAGCAAAACAAACAGGCTAATATGAAAATATTATCCACATTTTTAAGTTGCATTTTAAGGTATAAGCTAGTGGGTTGTTGATAAAGTATGTTAGAAACCTTTGCTGTCCTTTATTTGTGTATTTTCTACAAACATGGAAAGCTACTCTCTCCAAACACATGGAAGACTTGTAAGGAATCCGACAGAGCAGTTTTCCTACTGTGAGAAGCAACTGTAAGTAACCGTGTGCTCTTCAGATGTCCACACAGGACCTAAGGAACTGTTTCCTAATCTCATCTTTTAGAGAGCACAAACAACACTGGCCCTAACATGACCGACCCCCTTTTCTATCACCCCTTCCAAGTTTATGCATTTCTTTTGTCCAAACTTTTGGGATTCTTCTGCTTCACAGCAGAATCCTGTTTCTGTATTTCTGTTAAACCATGTCTGTATGTCGGACTAGGCAGCTCTACTGTCCTACTCATTTATGTAACTTTTCTCCCCACAGATTTGATCATCACCAAATCTTCATTCAACACATCTTTCAACAGAGGTCTCTATTTCTGACAGGGTTATAATTATGTAAACAATAGTCTTATTAGTCCCTTTATTTACTTAACACTTGTGCCTTGGGACTGTAGAGAAGGAGATTATGTCTCAACAGGAACACAAAAGCACTTGAATTTCAGGGTTGCACAGCCCCAAGGCACATTTTATCTCTTTTGCATTAAAAACTTAGAATCGATGCTACACTAATACAAACTCAGCAGAGACAAATGTCAATTTTGATGCCAGTATGTTTACAGAGATTAAAATTAGTGTCTTGTACACGTTTTTGAAATCCTATTACCATAAAAATTCTCAATAGTGTAAAGATTAGGGGCAGTAAAGAAAAGAGGCATTTGCTTACCCTACAGTGGAAATATGCTAAGCAAATCATCCTAGCAATAAAATCTGTTAGCTGGTATAAAAGCTACTGCCTGTTAGCTAGGTCTCTGTGTTCTAGTGGGCACAAATGGTGGAAGCAATGTTTTAAAGCAAGAGACTAGAAGATCAGATGTTCTGACATTCTCATTTCACAGTTCAAAAAGGATGTATTTAATTGGAACACAGCATGATTACAACTGGTTTGTTTTGGTCCAGGAAAAGCAAAGCCACCCCCGCCCCAAATTTATTAATCAGTTAATGCCTGAACAGGCTATGCTTTAACATACACTGAAAAGACAGTTATGGAAAGAGTACCAGTTAATAAATACCATGTAGCTTTTGGGTGTAAGAAACACTGGTTATAAAGACAGCTTGGGTCAAACACTTCTATGTTAAATTTAATGGCTGACATCAGAACTTCTGTGCCTGACCTCAAATGAAGATTAACACGGTGACAAAACTTTTTCAGAAGATATGTGAGGTTTTCGATCACCGCAGTGATAACTGCAGCTACCATTTATTAAGTGTTTTGTGTAGTGGGTACTTATTTGATTCTATGAGGCAGATTACTGTATAGATGAGGGAAGTGAGGCCCACAGGAGCTGAGATACGTACCCAGGGGCACACAGCCAGTGAATGGTTGAGCAGGAATTTGAACCCAAGTATTCTGATTCTGGATCATATGCATTCTCAAATATGCAAAATGTACATTTGTTTTTTTTATTAGTAAATGGAAAGATTAATGTTTTTCTTATTTACCTAATACATAATCTAATATTGTTCCAAAAACTTTAGTAGGAGGGAAGATTTTCCCTTCAAAATGTGTAGCTGAATTTGCACTATTATGTAATTCAAAGCATCCTGACTTGCTGCTTTGTCATAACAACTTTTTACTTTCTGCCTTTTAAAGATTAAAAAAAATTTAAACATCCCCCGCCTCCCACTCCCTCAAAAGAACACCAGCAATGAGAAATATAAAACCTTGTTGAATGGAGCTGTAACACAGGGAGGGACTTCTGGGAGGCCAACCAACCTCGAACACCAGTAACACCACAAATGAGAACAAATAAGACGATGACAGTTAAAGATGTATTGCCTATGTATGACGGGCTCCATGTTATTAAAAGGATACCATCTAGGTATTTTTCAAAATTTTTCATTTTCATTCTACCACCAAGCACTCGCTGTTTGTAATCACCAACTGAGGAGGTAAAACTGTTTAGATACATCTGTATTTCATTTCATTACATGTCTTTTTGTCTATTATCTCTAGCAATTGACACTTTATCTTTGAAGCCTATAAAAATTCCTAAAATTAAAGAAAAAGACAAAATAAGCTGCTTGGCAAACCTAAATGAAGACACTACTCTTCTAAAAAAGTTGATTTGTCTTAACTATTGACAGAATTAGGAAAACAGCTCAGATAACAACAACAAATCTGTACAAATTTAGTATCTACAATATGTGGCCTTATTCCCTCATGCACTTAAACCATATTTTTTTTTTTTTCAGATTTATGAGGAGCTGGCTATGGACCATAAATGTTCTTTGTCAGAAGGAAAAGGAATCTTACAACCCAATGGTTTTAACAACTGAAATGTTAACAGGACAACAGGAACTAAAAAATATTTATCTGAGAGGTTGTATCAGTCTCCAGGGTATTCACAAACACAAACATTTTTAAGTAGAATCATATTTGCTACACTTAATGCAACAGCTCTAAGACATGCTTTTTCTTCTCTTGGATAGTCTTCCTGGTTTCTGATTTTTCTATTCTGAGTTCAATTTTCTCGTGTTTTCTGTTCTACTGGTTACCAGAAGCTGTGACAATGGCCCACTCAGGCTAAAACTTTTTTTTTTTTCCCCTACTCTGTACATGAAGCCTTCAATTACTGCCTGCTGAAGCAGACAGAATCCTATTAGTAAGAAAGACGATCACAAGATGCAGTGCCCTGCCCTAGCTGTATAAAAATAATTAGTCCAAAGTTGACAAATGTGTAATGAAGTCGCACAATGATTATATGTAAGAAATACTGGTTTGAATAAGCCTCCTAACATCAAATACCAAGGCATCATGATTTGGAGCATTATTTCCCAAAGAATTAAAAATGATAAATCCTTATTGCTTTGAGTTAATATAGAACATTTTAAACAGAGAATTTGCAAGTTGTAAAAAAAAATTCCATTTTCTTGACTATAAAATTGTCTTTTAAAGTTAAGCCCGTTACACAATTGAAATTATTATTGAGGATGAGAAATTACATGTGATTCAAGTTTAGAGAATTTTTCCAAAGAAATGTGTTTTCCCCTATTATTTCAAAAAAACATCAGCCAGCAATATTGTAGTGTTTCCCTTTAACATTCTGATGAGAAGAGTTAAAACAAAGAAAATAAGCGCCCATCATAATTTAAGACTCTCTATATTCTGTTTAAATCTTTACACATGGTATAACGATTCTCCATACTATCTTGTCATTGACACATTCTCTTTCTTTATAAAGAAAAGGTAAATAAATCTAAGTGCACTTTCTCAAAGAAGACACGAGACATCCCAGTTATTCCAAAGCATTTTTGGTTTGTCTCTTTGGTGGGGGTGGGATGGGATGGGCCTTAACAGAAAACCAAATAATAAATAAATTCTTACCCCATTCTCTTGGATTCCTTATAAAATTGCCAACCCAGAAGGAAAATCATCAAGAATACCTCTCATTTCTACATGAAAACAGTTATATATTCCTACTAGTAAAACTGTTGCATTGCAGAATATTACCTCACAAATGGCAGAATTAAATAAAACTTAAAGAAAGAATGGTTTAAAGCAAAATCAGCGATGCGGTTTGGTTATTTCTAAAATATCCAAATATGCGTTCCGTGTAAAAATTAACTGAGGTCTACATTTGTTTTTCAATGAAATGCTGTTCACAGAGCCTGCAGAGATCAAAGCAGCAGATAAAAAAGCAGTGCTGCCCTCTAGTGGACAATCACCAACTTGAGAAAACTGACGTCTAAATAGGTTCCAAAATCTTTGGTCCAGTTTGAGATTCCAAATTTATCACAAAGTAGAAAAGACCAATGCCTGATATCTTTATATTAACAACTCTTTACAAAGCATTTTAAGACAGGTGAAGTATGGTTACTGTAGTATCAGAGATTATAAAATTAGGGCACTAGGACACGGTTTTCTATTATGGCCCTTCAAAATTACCTAGTATTTAAATATTCCAGTTACTAGGGGAAAAGAAATAAAACAACAAACAAAAATAACCCAAAAGTTGAGCAACCTAAGAACAGAAGAAAGGGAAGTATCAAAGACTCCCACCAAGAAGTGACTATGCCATTCATGTTTGTAACCCTAGCACTAAGAAAATTTGTCACAAGTCTTCAAAAAAAAAAATGGAGTGAAAGAGTTGCACAATATAGACATTTTATGATGGAAATGGGAGTATATACCAGTATTTCTCCTATTAATTACTATTAAACATGTATATGATAATAGTGATTCACTGGATGAGTTGAAGGCCTAGAAATGAAACAAGTTGTTCTTTACATGTACTTCAATTAAATAAAAAGATTTCTGATTTTCAACCTGAAGCAAATAAACTATCTTTAAATATGTTGGTAAATTAAAAAGTTGACTTCCAGGTTGCCATGGATACACTGTTCCATTCACAGCACCAGGCTTTCCTAATAGTTAAGGACCTCAGGGACCATAGTAAAACAACATTCATTCTACTAAGACTGTAATTATTCACAAGTTGTATGTTGCTCAAAAGTTGCAAGTTAAAAAAGTGACAGAGTAAACAAGATCCAAACATTAAGATCTACAGGGCGGGAGGAGGACTTTAAGTACTAAATACAAGTTAATGATGAAAACTGTTCTAGGGTCTTATTGAATAAGCTAAGAACTAAAACAGCATCATGGCAGAGACAAGGCTTTCTGTTTTCACTCAAATGATCACATTTTTCCCCTCACAGGGTCAATTTGTTGTTCATGAAAGGGCAAAATGAGTAGGTAGTCTGATAGCTCTTTTGAACACCACTGTTACTGAACGTCAGAACTCCGGAAACTGGGTTAAAATGTGAAATGGCTGAGACTGCTGAAAGACAAACTTTTCCTTGTGGCCTAGGACAGTTTCACAGGCGAGACTGTAATACACTGATATAATTAACAATATGCTCTTGCTGGAGCACAATGCCATAGCTGTAAGGAAAAACAACATCAAACATCTTGTCTATTAGCATCCCTTAATAACTAATCTGTAAAAAGAAAATGCATAAACATAGGAAAAATATACTTTAAAATGTGTCATGTGGCTGTCATTAACTCTTGATAATTCAAGGCAGTCTCAAACTGTAAACTATGGAACATTATTGGCCATATAACCGCTTTGGCTACTGGTTAAAATACAGATTCCTGGGCCATACCTCACAGTACCAAATCTGAGCCCCTGGCTGTGGCTCTGAGGAATCTGAATTTTACACAAACCCCCCACAGAATTCTTTTGTACAGAAAACCTTAAAGATTTTGGAGCTATGGATTTTTACCTTTCTGCTTTTTGGTCACTGCACATTAGTATCTTTATCAGAGGACAAGCAATGTAATTAAAGCAAACACACCTCAGTTTCTACACTATTGAATTCAAACCTGTCATAAACCCTCACCTGATTTCCTTCTCAGAGGAACAGAAGAAATGTTTCCTGGGCCTGGATATACCTAGGGTTCCCAATGCTAGTCGAATTCTCCTACCCTAAACATATTAAATATTGACATTTTCCTTTTGCAGTCCATTCCTATACTGTTTTACTGCTATTCATTCTGCCCTTTGTATATTTTATTTATGTGTTAGTTTATTAGTATACTGTCTTAAACAATATGCTTTAAGACTTTTACAATGCATAGAATATCACATATTTTAATATGAATATCTAAAACAGGACATGAAGATATTCAACTCTATATTTAATAGATGATTTTTAAAATTCTCATTTCCGTATTACTCCTTCTCATCTGATAACTGTAATCTGGAAAATAGGAGAGTTGACCATAACTCTGTAGATCTCAATGGGATGATTTTGTTCTCAAAGAGCAGCCTTTTCAGTCACCAAGTACCACAGAAATGAAAATAAAGCTAATTAAGTCTTTCAATAGTATACTGGTTGGCCTTCTAATATTATTGCTCATTTAGAAAATCAAAAGTAAATGTCATATAATCTAACAGCAGATATACTTTCTCAGTGATCTTGAAAAGCAGTTAATTATATAAAAAATGCTCCTGGTTTTTGAAATGAATTCCATAAAACTTGTGCTCCTTTAATTGACTTTTTCTTAATGGAGGCCATTTTATGTTGATATGTAGGAACCATTTTCTACTATGTATTCAATTAAAATTTCTACTTTACACTATTACACACTTCTGCATATTAATGAAGGTTCCCTTTTTCTTACATATTTCTTATATTAAGTGTTTTTTAACTTGGCATTTAATGTAAAAACTATTCAAATTTTAAGAGTAGTGGGAATAAATTATTCTAAAATTCTTTTTATACTTGTTTTTTTTTTTTAAAGCAATTGTAAGTCAATTACCATTAGTAAATACAAGAATGGCTTTGGTCCTATTCTTCATTAACTCAAAAAAGCAACCATCACAGAAGAATAAAGGAGTTACTCAAAAATCTCACAGGGAGTTCAATTTTATTAACAATTAAATAATATATGTTTAGATATATAAACTCATTAACTCCACAGGAAAATAGGATACTGAGCACTACAGTTAAAAACATGAACACAACTCAATGAAGAAGTAAACTGTCAATTTCTGTTATAAACAGTAATTGCTATTTCACTTTAAATGACATTAAAGGCACTGGTACTGATTTTACTAACAATTGTTCATTTTTGTTTTGTTACTGAGTACAAAAGAATGGCAAAAAATGTTACATATGCAGGATGATAATTTTTAACAATTTGTGTATGAAAAATACAAGTAACTCTAGGTGTTTATTATTTCTAAAATTTAGAACATTAATATAGCCATACTTTGTAAGAGCAAACGCAAAACATTTTCAATTACACATAGTGAGACTTGTGAGGCAAATGAAAACAGAACAACCTAATCTTAATTACATATAGGAATTGTTTTTTTCATTTTTGACCCTGTAGTAACTTGGGCTCCTCCTCCAAGTTACAGAGCCAAACGCCACACCTGCTGGATTAGAACACACACGGCTGGATTAGAAAAGTGTCAAGATATCGTGGATGTGTGTGAGGACCACGAACGTGAAGTCTGAGCGCATCTCTGCATTGCAAAGGCAGGTATAAATGGTTCTTAGTTGCGTGTCTCCCCTGCATTAGTACAGATAATTGAGAATTGTCTGTAATTTAATCACTTGAACAGGCATTCAGTTCCAAACCACCAAGACAAGTTACAGGCAAACTATGCTTTAATAAAAATTACACAACTGTGCTAAGTGTCTTTCTTAGTCTGTTTCCCAGTAGGAAGGTAGCTTTTATATTAGTTGGCTTTCAGAAGGCAATTTGGCTGTTTTCTTCTAAGAAACTAAATTCTGGAAACCTGCCATTGCTTTCAGAAAAGTTAACCCACATGCAAAACAAAACAAAAAATAAATTAGAAGTTACAACATAAACAAGGGTTACCATATGTCTTTTTGTACATTGTAGAAGAACATATTAAAACAAGACTGAAGTTTTGCTGGGTAGTAGATGGTCAGTATCATAATTTTGTACTGCATAAGCTAAAAGTTATAGTTGATGTATGATATTTTGGTGTTTCAGTAATTTCAGTAATTCAAAGGATCCATAAATAAAACAGCAACTTCTGCTAAAGAAAATCACCCAGAAGAGTAAAAAGAAGTATTTAAAGCAGAAAACAACAGGGGTGTCTGGGTGGCTCAGTTGGTTAAGCGTCTGACTTTGGCTGAGGTCATGATCTCACAGTTTGTGAGTTCGAGCCCACGTCAGGCCCTGTGCTGACAGCTCACAGCCTGGAGGCTGCTTCGGGATTCTGTGTCACCCTCTTTCTCTGCCCCTCCCCTGCTCGTGCTTGGTCTCTCTCAAAAATAAGTAAACATTAAAAAAAAATAAAGCAGACTGGGGCGCCTGGGTGGCTCTGTTGGTTGAGCATCCGACTTCGGCTCAGGTCATGATCTCATGGTCCGTGAGTTCGAGCCCTGCGTCAGGGTCTGTGCTGACCGCTCAGAGCCTGGAGCCTGTTTTGGATTCTGTGTCTCCCTCTCTCTGACCCTCCCCCGTTCATGCTCTGTCTCTCTCTGTCTCAAAAATAAATAACCATAAAAAAAAATTAAAAAAAAAGAAAATAAAAAAAATAAAGCAGAAAACAATTAAAACAGGAAAATTCAGAACCAGAATATTTTCATTGAAAAGGCTTCTGTTCACTTTTTCCCCTACTAAACAGCATTTCACTGTTAAGTTGTATACGCATAGTGGTACCAGTATGATGACCTAATATCCATTTTATTATTTTATCACCACCCTGTGTGAGATAGGGCTTGTCAGAAATTAAGAAATGGAAGCGTCAGACCTATTAAAGAACTTAATTAAGGAACTTTCTCTAAGAACAAAACAAAACTGGGGGACCTGGGTGGCTCAGTCGGTTAAGCGTCTGACTTTAGCTCAGGTCAGGATCCTGCAGTTCCTGAGTTCTAGTTCCATGGCAGGCTCTTTGCTGACAGCTCAGAGCCTGGAGCCTGCTTCAGATTATGTGTCTCCCTCTCTCTCTGCCCCTCCCCTGGTGACACTCTGTGACTCCCTCTCAAAAATAAATCAACATTAAAAAAATAATAAATAAAAATCAAAACAAAAAATAGGGTAACTTTGGTTTTTTGACTAGCACATGTGGTCTTCACTGTCACAATCAGTAGATGAAGATAGGCAACTTCAAATGATGGCAGGTTAAGACTTGAACTCAGCTCTTCTGAAGTCAAGACCAATGTTCTTCCATAGAGAATACAGAATTTCATTTTAATGTCTCATGCTACCCCTTTCCAAACAGATGAAGATCTTAAAGCCCACAAGAACAAGTTGTAACTTGCCCCAGACTACCAAGCCCAAAAATGGCAGAGAGAAGTCTAAAACCCAGATCAACTGTAGCCCTCTGTAAGAAACCTCTCTTACCCTGCACTAATTAAAAAACATTTTTTTAAAGATTTTATTTAAAAGTAATCTCTACACCCAACATGGGCTAGAATTTATAACCCTGAGATCAAGAGTTGCATGCTCTACTGACTGAGCCAGTCAGGCTCCCCTACAAAAAAATTTTTTTTAAGATCTGAAGGCATTCTCTTCAATTTAAAAATTTTTTTCTATATAGAAATATAAAGGAAAAAGCATGCCATTGGCAGTGGAATGGCAGAGGAATTAAAGATGGAATTAATGAATTCCTTTAACCCAACAGAGAAGTAACAACTGCAGGTTTAAGGGGATCATTTTTATCTTTACTTTAATTCAAGCCACTGCACACAGAAGATCGCAAGGAGGGCAACCACATTAATCACATTCTCTTCTACCTTTAAGGACAAATGACTTGGATGTCATGCTTTAGATGCTCAGTGGTGAAGATATTCCTGGTCTAAGAAATAGAAGCTGCATTTGGCTCTATGCCAGTTTTTTAGCAGCTCCTTATTACTGGAAGCAGCCTTATGGGACTGATGTAAAAAAGAACTCTGAACACAGTACCCAAACTTCCTCTATTTCAAGTAAAAAAGTCCAACTCCACTGCTTTGTAAAACAGGTCTTCCTGGAAATCCACTGTATCTGGTGAAATAGGATAGATTTTCAATCGTATCTTGCAAAAGGTACCTTTACAAATCACCAAACTATTATAAAATGTGAGTACACTGACTGTTATGTTGCAGGACAGTACATCCCAGTGTACTAACGATTGCATGAAATGGGAAAGACAGCCTTCACGCAAACCAACAATCAAATATCTCATTAGAAACAACGGGAGGGGGACGCCTGGCCAGCTCAGTGGGTAGAGTATGTGACTCCTGACCTCAGGGTTGAAGGTTGAACCCCACATTGGGTGGAGAGATTACTTAAATAAAATCTTAAAAAGAAACGAAGAGAGGGGGTCAGATATATGTTTAGGGATTATTTTCAAGGAAAATGATGAACTTAAAATTATACATTTATACGTGTCTATTATACATATATATATACAAGTGATACATCACATGTTGATGAACCTACCTGTGTATATGATCTTGGCCAGAAGGGACTACACCTACATTGGCTACATTTACAACCTTCTGAAGGATCACAGAAGGAGTGAAATTCTGTGGTGCAGCAATGATTACAGTAGAAGTTTCATTCATTCCTGTTAGCATTCCTGTAAGAGCAAAAGAAGGCTCCCTTTTACTAATTTGCGAAAATTATATTAAAACAATTTCAAGCTCATAGCCAAAATTTAAAAACTTAAAAAACCCACTTCAGAATATAATTTTGAAGATAATTATCATTGAATTAAATAACTGCAGATGTTTTACAAAATTTTTAATCCTTATTGTGTAGAAGAGCATGTAAAAATGCAGTGGAACATCCTTCTTAATAAATGTGATTTTCAATACCCTAAGACAAAAATGCAGAATCACAAAGATTCTATTCAATTTCAGTCCCTTTAAAATATACTCAATTAATTTGGACTACGTCAACTATTTAAGCTTTTACTTTTTAAAAATTTTTATTCCTCTCCTTTTCATTCAGAGATCTCTCTTGTCAAATGCTACCTGAGTACAAATCAAAGTGAGTCTGGAATAACTAGCAACAACATTATCTGACAAATGGCCTCAGCTAATGGGTCAAAGTTATCTCAGCAAAGACTGAAAGTCATTGAACAGTTATGTGGTTCTAAAAAATGTACACGTATCTAAGCAGCTGTACTTAGTGATAACAGTACTTGCCTAGTGAATGGAACTATAGAGTTAATTAAAAAACACCAATCGAAATTTCTGAAGCATAATGCTTAGAAACAAAGGGGAAAATGTGAATGGAGAACCTTAAATTCTAGAGACGTTTTAAATGAATCTTTAAGAAAAAAAAAAAACAAAGTTAAGCAAGATCGGGAACAAAAACTGTAATACAGAGTTAACATATGACATGCCATTAATGTCAGAATCTCATGTAAAAATGTTTAGTAAACAAATTCAGTAACATACCAAACACTTGGAACAAATATTGAAATTTAGTACCTGGGTAAAAAAAAAACCCAAAATAATTATAATAAATGCCACCTATTTGGACCTGTGATGTAAGACACCGACACCTAACGGTATCCAGTAAAAACAAAGATCTTTTGAGACATTTGGTATGTGCACAATAGTTGACAAAATTTATGAAAATGGAGAAATTTGATTTTATGTTTTCAAAAGGCCCTGAATCTCCAGGGCTATGTATTTAATTTAGTTATTTATTGCAAATGCAACCTGAAATTTAAAAGAACCCCTATGATGAGCAGCACGAAGACACGAAAGCCTAACACTGTAAAACGAGTTCTAAGCTTTTAACAAAGAGCAGTTTTTACCAACCACTTTCAAACTCGGGGACACTATGTTCTGTCTTAGAGTGTTTAACTTCAATATTAGGCAAAAGCTTTAAAAACTACACAAGCAGTCAAACACTGCTTTTAAGTAAAGCACAGTGGCTGCTGACATAACACTGCTGAGAGATGTGTGTACTCATTTAGGATTTAAACCTTCTCCATTAAGCTCTATTGAAGAGCAACTGCTGAATAAATGAATGCAACTATGTTTATGTTAAAAGCCTGTTTCCCGCAGCATGTAATTAAAGGAAATGTTGTACAAAGCCAGTACTTTTGTCAAGCTCCTGTAAATGGAAAGATGGATAGCACTCAGAGAAGTGAATGCATTGCTTCATATTTAACCTTAACACTCTTGTCATTAATGGTTTGTCTAACTTGGTCTATAAAAGACAAGGTACTGCTCCATTGAAGTAAAATTTAAAAAATCAACTAAACCATGCTTTTCAGAACAGAAGATTCATTATCGTCAGCTAATGTATTGGCATAAAGCAAAGTAACATCCTATCAAGTAAGGCACACATTCAATCTGCCTTCCCACCCCCCTTTATTTTTAACTCATGCTGTTTTATTGTTATAGGCAATTTGTACCACTCAGCATGACAGTGTAAACTGAATCAAGATTAATTTACATGCAAAAGAACACTTAGGAGAGCAGCATGGTAAGCAAATGTATTGTCTCGATTGCTGAGGTGGAAAAAGAACCTGGAAAGAAAAAAAGGTGCTCTAATTAAGGGGCATCAAATATGATTGCTTGTGGTAGTTAAGGGCCAGAAAATAGTAAATGTCTGACCATTTAAAGAATTAGCATCTTGCTAGCTAGAAACCATAAGATGGATGCATAAATCATAATAAAATTAAGTAAACATTCTAGGTTTCTTAAACCAGAGATTTTTCTAAATGAAAATATATCAGGTATTCTCAAATTAACGAGAAAGAAAAATATGCCAAGGTATCATTAAAAGTTTCTCCTCTAAAAAACAGACATTAGATACTATATAGCATGCATATATATATAACGAAGGTAAAGTTACCAGGAAAATATTTAAAAACTGTCAGACTATTTGTTGCTTCATTAGAATTTATCTAAATTTTGGAGAGGCAGTGGACAGAGTACTTAATTTAGGTTAATCAGCTGTCATTAACTGCTAAAATGTAGAACACACAATATAAGAAAAGTAAAATTAGACTTTTTCCCTAAGTTTTAGATTTCCTATTTAATTCATAAGAAGAAAATGAGTAAGAGAAGGCAGTTTGGATAAAGAGCCAGCTTACATCTCTTGTAATAGTTATAACTGTCTCAAGGAACCAAATTTTTAAGAGGATCTCATGTTATTTACAGTCCTGAAATCATCCTACAGCTAGATCATTAACTCTGCAATGCTCAAAACTCATAGCAATGAAAAAAAATCATGCTTCTGGTTTAGAGTTCCTATTATGAATATTATAGGTAACTTCCATATATAGGCTAAACCATTCTGTCTTTCAGCACTTTGACAACCTACCTTATAAACATGCACGTTTAGCCATGGAACTCTAAACGTAACAACTGAGGAAAAATGACAGATCAGGTTTTATATTAGAAATAAATCCTTTTCGTTAAAAAAATTATTAATCTAATATATACAATCTTTTAGAAGCATTCTTATTTAATACTGTACAAACTTTTAAATTACACAGATGTTTAGTATAAAAATAGAAATGTATTCCTCATGCTTTTTATTTATAATTTTTCTAGTTAAATCCTCATTAATGCATTTAATGCACTTCTTGAGTCTTAAAATATATGCCCTGTGAAATGAGATATTAAGTACCTAAGTTCATTTTATTTAAATTAGAAAAACTACATAATGTCATGTACGCATGTGTAATGACACACACAGGTACTTCAATTTACTGGTATTTTACCATCCAGAAGTTTGCACTGATAAAATGTGAGGAAATAGATGTTTATTTTGATTGAAGATTTTTCAGCTAGGGAGTCCTTTCTATGTATCATTTGTTGAAATAAGCTAAGGTCTTCCTAGAGGAGCATAAAAAACGAGTACAATGTGTAAAGTTGAGAATTGAGACCTCGATTACCAAACCAGCTGAAATCTCTAACTAAAAAGATGCTATTGAAAAGACTCTTTAAAGCTGTGGTAAATTTGCCAGCATCAAGTCCCATATCAAAGAATGAATTCAGGAAGACAGAAAGAATGATACAGAAATGCCAAGAGACTTAGAAGGATTTACAAATACTTCATATAAACAAATTTTCAAATAGCTTTATTCAGAGTAGCCTTTCTGCTCTATTAAACATAGCAAACAGCTGCCAGATTTATTCAGAAAAATAATCAACAACCATAGAAGTAAAATGGCAGAAGAAAAAGGAATTTTGGCAACAAGTCCACAGAGGACCACAGCTGTTCTCCAAGAGCACCTCTCTCACGCGCTTACGGTTCTGTATGGCTAGTCAGGGAAAAATCCCTCGGTCACAGCAGAGCACAGAACGGCACAGAACACTTCATCGAAATATCAAGTATTCTAAACCAAAGCTGAGGGATAGAAAAGGTACACGATAATCAGCTGCTTTAGATATACTGTAGCTGCACTTTTCAAAAAAAGAATATCCCCTTAACAGTAGATGTGCCAAAGCCTTATTCAGTCACTTGTGTGCCACTCACCTGGGTCTGCTGGGCAGGTGTAAAGCAGAGAGGCAGGCTTTAGCCAGCAAAGGGTAAGAATAGCAAATGTAAGCATCAATTCGTCAACAGAAAAATAAAATCATAAAATCACAAAGATGTTTTTCTTCTACAGCAATAAGCAACTTCCAAGTAAAGCAAATGCAAACAGGGATTTAGGCATTCTTTTTTATCACTTAAAAATAAGGCAGAAAATAAAGGATTATTATTAATTTACAATCTTGAATGAAATGTTCTTTGTGAGATTCTTCTACAACAGGTTATTTGAATACTGTGGACTGCAATGGCTTACAGAAAAAAAAAAAAAATCTTCGGCACTGTAATGATAAAGTGCCAGGAAGCATGTGTGTCTCCTTAGGTACAGAAATATTTGTACGTGCCCAGTACTTTCTGGAAGCGTGACAGATAGGATTTAATGACCTCAAGATGAAGGAATCTTTGTATGATAATCCCTCTAGAGAGAAAAATAGTCTACCTTCACATAAACTTTAAGAAATTGCTGACTATACTGCTTACATATGCCCTAGTTCTGTATTATCTTTAATTAAACACATAAACTCACAGTTATTTCCCAGTTATTATTTTCCACAGTTATTATACATAGAAGAAAATAAAATTTATTTTTATTAGTAGGCATGCTGGACTCTGGGGCAAGCACAGCATATTAATACTTTCATCCTGCCGAAAATATTTTCTATTTAGGTCCATATTTTAAAATATTTCAGCTCTGATACAGGCTGACATCATAGCATTTCTTTACTACAGAATCAGGTCAAAAGAAAATGGAGGTATTTTAATGCTATAATTAGGACTTTATCTTGAAGGGTGAGGCACTTCAATGTGTGCAGGGAAAAATACATTAGTAGGTCATGAAAAACAGTTCCGTAGTGAAAGAAAATACAGAGGCATAACATTTATAGTGGTAGAACTTCGCTAAGTCTCAAATCCCTCACATTTTCACTAACACAAAACACAAGAGCACATCATTAGGTTGACAAACCTACAACTCCCAGAAGTGAAAAGTTAATTAAGAATCAATTTATTATTTTAAAGACATACTAATGAATTTTCAAGTATGCCAGGGATGTAGACAAACATATACTTTCAAGGTTACTTTATAGAAGAAAAGGATTAGCAAAAACCAAAAGATTACGCACTGACATCTGTTAATGGCTATGTACATGTGGTAATTTATTTCAGAGACCAGCCAGAAGAATGAGCACATATCATTTGGGATGGCAATTTCTAGTAAAGTGTAGTAATCTCTCACCTTGCTCTTTCTTAAAATCTTTCTCTGACATGGCCACAGGTAAAAGCAGCTCTCCAACAGGTGGCTGAATATTAACATTGAAGCAATCATCCTTGGTACTAAGAGGAAAACACATCAAAGCTGACCAAATGCTTAATAAATAAACATTCTCTTTAATATTATGCACTTATATAGAAGTAATTAAAGCATATGCCAGCATATAAAGTATAAGATCTTCTTGGCTTAACTAGCAGAGCTAAAATTTTCTCACCACTATTTTCAGAGAAATATATCTGTTACTTCAATTAGAAAACACATTTTTTTTACAAAAATATGCAGTTATTGTAAATACACCATTTAATGTAGAATTTTAAAAATAGGTGAGCATCAAGGGTACACATACCCACTACTACCAGAGGAACACTTCACGCAACTTACAGAATAGAGAAGTAATATTTTCTCTTTACTTTGCATGCTTACAGTGTAGAAAACGGAGTGCTTTAGTCTGAAATTGTTAAGATCTCTTTTTAAAAAAATTAGTTTAGTAAAAAGTAAAATGGAGTGACCTTACTGTGTATTAGATATGTGCTAATAAAATAATGCCTCATCTGAAAACTTGCTTTTTAAAACAAAAGCTCTTTTTTTTGGTAGTGTTATTCATTAACATTACTGATCAACATGTAAAGTAATTATTTCAAATGACAGGATATGAAGAATTTAGGAAAGACAACTTTGTACCTATATCAGATAGAAAAACAGTGAGTGTATTTATTTTAATCTTAAGACAGATCATACTGTCTAACAAATTAGTAAAATTTCTTAAAAATATTTTTAAGGTACATGTTTGAAGTTAGGTTGAGGAATGTACCAGTTAGGAATGTGTCTGGCTGCAAATAAGCAGAAAATCCAACTAACAACAGGTGCTTATTGTTTAGTATGCAACAAATTCTGCAGTTACCAGTCAAAGACTGGTTCACTGGCTTAAAGAGGCTGTTGGGGACTCAGGTTTCTCGAGCTTTCAACTCCACCGCCCTGGTGTGTTGTTTCATCCTCGAGGATGCCAGATGGCTGCTGCGTTGCCAGGCACCACTTTTACATTGCAATGAAGAAAAAACAGTGATAATGGAAGAAGAGTGAATAAATGAGCCAACCAAATCTATTCTTTTTTTTTAAATATCAGAAAAGCTTTTGTCCCCAAAAGGACTTCTACTTTCATGTTAGAACTGGATCTCATGGCCAGTGGGAAGGTGAATAGGGAAATGGGGACTGTGGCTAAAAAAATAACAAACATTAGGTTAAGAAACATCATCATCAAAGGGTGCAATAGGGATAAATAAAATGAAAAAAGAAAAAAGGAAAATCCACTCTTTTTAGTTTATATATTTATTCTGAGAGAGAGAGAGAGAGGGGAAGGGGGGGGGGAAGGGAGAGGGAGGGAGGGAGAGAGACAGAGAGAGAGAGAGAGAGAGAAAGAAAGAAAGAATCCCAACCAGGGGCTCAATTTCACAAACCGTGAGATATCATAAACTGCGAGATCATGACCTGAGCTGAAATCAAGACTCAGACGCTTAACTGGCTGAGCCACCCAGGTGCCCCAAGAAAATCCACTTTTATGCTATTATATAATATATTCTTGTAAGAAATTCTTTTATGGAACAAGGCAAGGACTAGATTAAAAAAAAAAAGAAGGTTTTGAATTATTCACATGTGGACTAAGGCAAACCAACAAATTCATTTATTAATTCAGTACACACTTACCAAGTACAAACTAGATCCCGTGTATTATGCAAGTACCTGGGGATTTAAAGACAAGTGAGACTGGCCCTAGAAGCTCGCAAGTCAGTGAGAGAGGAAGAGTTCACTTATGTTTATAAAATGGCAAACACTATATTACAGATTTGTGGAAAGTATTATAATCCATGTAAGAGGGATTAATTCTGCAGGAGTGAGGTACAGATACCTTTATTTTCAAGAGGAGAGAGAGGGTATTCTAGGTATTCTAGACCTGTGTTTGGGGAATGATGAGCAGTGTGGTATGTCAACAGATGAGGCTGGGGGTGTGCTGTAAAGAATATCATATGCATTCATGACCATTCATCCCACTTTCCCAGGACAGTCCCAGTTTATAGCTGTTGTCCTGGAATCTTGTTCAGTTAATGTCTCCCTTCACTCTCTAGAGTGTCCTGATTTCTATGACAAAGTGTATGATTACTTCACTGATATAACTAAGACAAAGGTGTTTCAATGTTTCTTGAAGTAACAAGGAAAACTACCAGAGACTTTTGACACAGGAAAATAAATGATTCCATTGTATTTCAGAAACTCTAGTGGCAGTGTGTAAGATGTAGCAGAGGAGAAACCCAAGGCAGGTAGATTTGTTAGGAATCTAACTGAATAGTCTAGGCAGGGCTTTTACATTTTGTGTTATACTTTAGTAAATCCTGACAATGAACCAAAGAGGTGGCTTCTGTTATTCCCCAACTTAGTGGTAAGAAAAGTTAAACAACACATCCCAGGTCACATAGCTAGTAAGTGGCAGTACTGGGATCTGAACTCAGGTCCATCCTACTCCCCTGTCTGCTATATAATGCTGCTTTAAGATGTATTTTTTATTCTGCTATGTAAGGCTGCTCTCCTAGGGTGGGTAGCACTGAAAACTGGGAAGATGAGAGTATTTTAGAATTAAAAGGGACAGAGATGGTGATGGATGGAAGAGACTTTGAAACTTCTAATGCGAAAAACTGGAAGAATGACAACTACTGAAGAAGTAGAGTTTTGGGGATTAAACAAAATGATTTGGCTTTAATCATGTTATATTTTGAGTACCAGTGAATTATCCAGGAAGAGATATTTAGCAGATAATTGGAAATACAACTCAAGAATCAGAAAAGAGGTCAGGGCAGTATATATGAGCCTGGAAGTAATCAGAATGGTAAAGAGAAGAGCTGAAGCCTTACAAGGAGATAAGATCACACAGGCAAAGAGGATATACCAAGAAAAAGGATAAGGCGGAAACCTGGGGAAGACCTACATTTAAGTAGGAATGGAAGAACCGTAGCTTGCAGAACACACTGGGAGACAGTGGTCAGGGAGAGAATGTGTGTGTCAAATAATGCAAAGAGGAATAAAGAGAAGGAAGTGTGACTTCGGATTAAAGCAAGGCGATTCAGATGGAAGGCAGAATGCAGAACGCCCTGAGGTGAAGGGGGAGTGGGGAGGCTGACAAGGAAAGATGGGACAGAAAGCAAGAGAAGCTTCACGAGGATGCAGAGGCAAAAGAATGCTTAATGAAACGTGAGCATGTTTACAGGATGATGGGAAAGAGCCAGTTAAGAGGAAGAAACTAAGGAATATCTGATAGAGCAAGGCATTAGAGGAAGTAAATGAGGATGGGATTAACAGCATAAGAACAAGGTGAAGAGAGTAGGATGCTTCTTCCCAAAGCAGCAGACAAGGAACGGTTAAGACTGAGGCAAGTACTGAGGGTAGGGCACTTGAAGGATGAGACCACACGTGATGTAGTGGAAGGCTAAGTCACATTAAAAGAAATAGGTAGGGGCGCCTGGGTGGCTTGTCGGTTGAGCGTCCGACTTCAGCTCAGGTCATGATCTCACGGTCCGTGGGTTCGCGCCCTGCGTTGGGCTCTGTGCTGACAGCTCAGAGCCTGGAGCCTGTTTCGGATTCTGTGTCTCCCTCTCTCTCTGACCCTCCCCTGTTCATGCTCTGTCTCTCTCTGTCTCAAAAATAAATAAACGTTTAAAAAAAAAAAAAAAAAAAAAGAAATAGGTAAAGGCTGATAGAGTAAATGGATAGGTGGTGTGTGTGTGTGTGTGTGTGTGTAAAACTTATAAATACACATGTAAAATATATATATGAACTATATATAATATATATATAAATTTATACATATAGGGAGGGCATGATGGAAATATTTTATTAATAGAAGAATACAATTAAAATGACCACTGTGTTAAATTGTATTTATTACACTCTCTTTACTGGTATTTTCTTTTTAATTACAGATGAAATGATTAGCCTTGTCCTTCCCAACGGTCCTGAAGGATACCATTTACGCCCTTGATTAAAGGTAGCTGTGTAGCTCTGACTCCCAGGGAGAAGGGTGGGATAGCAGAGAAAGAAGGGAAAGGAGACTTGCCTTCTAAAGCATATATGAAAATGTAGGTGGGTAAGCAGCAGATTTAAGTTTGAGGCAAAAAGTGATCTTGAAATTTCCCTACTAGGAATTTGCAGTGTGTTAAATACTAATATAGATGACTCAACTTGACTGGTTTTGCTTTCACTGCTTTTGGCTAATGATATTTTATTTTCTGTAGTTGGTAAAATGGCTAACATAATTATGTATGAAAAACTAAGGACAGAAGTTGATCCAGAATGGGTCTTATGAGGCAAATGTAAATAAAAGTGGAACACTGTTGTGGCAGACAGAACTTGTTTACTCTGTGTTTTTTATTTTTCTTCTCTCCTGGCATAACCCTGATTTGGTTCAGGTACACAATGTGCCCAACTGAAACATTTTCTATCTCAGCCTCTCTTGTTGCTAGGACTGAGTAACCCAGTTATAACCAATGAAGCAGGAACAGAAGTCTGTCAGGGATTTCTGGGTAAGTTTTGCTTTTCCAAAACAGACATGGCTCCTCTTTCCATATCACTTCTTTCTTTCCTTCTTCTTTTATTTTTATTTTTATTTTTGCCTGGAATGCAGACAGAAGCCTGAAACTAGAGCAGCCATATTGTGACCATGAGGACACATGGTCACATGCTAATGACATTAGCACATGAAAACAAAAAACGCTGAAAAAACCTTATACCCAGAAGATACTATGGAGGTACTCTGGCAGCTCTTTAACTGCTGACCTCTGTTCTTCTTAAACTAGCAGAATAATACACCCCTATTTGGTGGGTTTGTGTTACACACAACCGAATGCAAAAATCTAATATAGCTAGCATATAACATGCTTTATAAGCCAGTTTCAGTTTCAAAGCAAGGTTTGGCTTAGACTGGCCTAAGATGGAATGTTCCCTCTTTATTTTAGGGAAACTTTCATTTATATTAGTGTTCTAGGATGTCCTCCACAGTTTTCACGTGCCTCCTTTTCTACTCTTTGCCCTTTTTTGTTTACTTCTCTTTCTCCTTACAGCTCTTCTCTTTTCCCTGACCTCTTTTTCTTCTGATCTCCCTCTGGCTGAACATGGGGCTAAACATAGACATCCTGGCATGGGTAAGGAATGGTGAAAATGAGTAAGGACAGATGTGTATCTATTGGAATTAACACATCAACAAAGTACTATTATTAGGCAGCTCTAAATAGCCTAGTTAAATGGGATCAAATGGCATAATAGTTTAATGTAATACAAGAATCTACCTGTTATATTTAAGTGTAATGCATATACTTGCACTACATACAATTTCATTTCACAGACTTGTAGGATCCAGATTGGTACATTTCTAGGTAAGAGAAATGGGCAAGTAGTCTAACCATTGTGAAACTCAAGATTCCTCATCTACGAAATTAAAAAAAAAAAAAAAAAAAGGCACTTACCTTGTAGGCAACTTTTAACAATCAAATAACAGTATAATGCTTAATGCATACTAGACACTCAAAACCTACATATATAAAGGGTTGTATCATAATTTATTTAAGCATTCCCGTATTGATTATCATTTGCAATTTTCCCTACTATAAACAATACTTACTTAAACACCTTTGGCTAGATCTATTTTCTTCTGCAAACCACCAAACCACCAATATTTCTCTAGGCCTGACGGCCTGAAGAGGAAATTGTTAAGTAGAAGAGTGGGAGTACCTAGTGTTCTGGAAGGGCCAAAGTGCCTTAAAAAAGGTGGTGTCAACGAAGATCCCATAAACGGTAAACCAGAATACATGTTTGCTCTACCTTGTCAATGTCAGATACTAAAATTATTTAAAAATTTTGCCAATTTGGTGACATGTTTTAATTTTAATTTCCCTGTTACTAGTGATATTCAATATCTTATGTTCATTGGCTATTTGCATTTTTTTCTTATAAACTGCCTATTCTTAGTGTTTCCCCACTTTTTTGCTGAATTCCTTTATATTGACTGAAGAGTTCCTTACATACTCTGGTTAGTAAACTTTTGTCTACTACATATGCTGCAATACATTCTCACCATGTCTCACCTGTTATGGTATCTACTTTTTCTTTGTAGAGAAATTTAACAATTTTAATAGTCAAATCTGATCACTTTTCGCTTTATCCTTCCTAGTACTGTCTTAAGATTTTTGCCCCCAAAGAGTATGAAAACATTTGTGTATATAACATTTAAATACATTTTTTATGATTTATGACATTTTCGTTTCTGGTTGAATTTTAAAAATTTGTCAAGTTCCCTGAAAAGACCTACTGGAATTCTGCCTACAATCACACTAAAGTTGAAGATTAATTTGAAAGAAAGTACAGTATCTCAACTTTACTCATAATATTTTAAAATTGGACATTCCTATTATATAGAAATGTTATTGATTTTCACTTGATGATTTGTACTACCGTTTAAAAATTTTTTCTTTAATGTTTATTTTTGAGAGAGAGAGAGACAGAGAAAGAGAGAGAGAGGCAGAGAGAGAGAGACAGAGGAAGACACAGAATCTGAAGCAGGCTCCAGGCTCTGAGCTGTCAGCACAGAGCCTGATGTGGGGCTCAAACTCACAAACCGTAAGATCGTGACCCAAGCTGAAGTCTGGAGCTTAACCAACTGACCACCCAGGGGCCCATGTACCACCTTTTTAAACTCACTAATTAAATAATAGATTTGCTGTTGATTCCAAGACTTTCTGGGTTGATAACGATATTGAATAAAAATGACAGTTTTGTTTCTTCATTTCTAGGATTTATACCTCTATTTTTACTTGTCTTTTTATATTGGCTAGAACTTCAATATAATGTGAAATAGTGTTGAAAATGGGTAACCTTCTTTTGCTTTTCTGACTTAAAAGAGAATGTTTCTCCTATTTCATGTAGTAACAGGTAACTTGTAAGGCCTAGAAGTCATCTGAATTTACAACACCAAGTAGTATGTACTGTCGTGTGCTATTCTTTCAGATTTTAAAATTGGGGTGATGCTAAGCTTTATAGAATGACATGGATACTTTCCTTTTCTCTGATCTACAAAGTTTAAATAATATATAGAGATTATCTCTTTTTTGAAGTTCTGATACAATTTCATCAATTTGATTCCTAACATTTTTTTCTAGGGAGCCATTCATTTCATCTAAATATTCCAATTCAGGGGCGCCTGGGTGGCTCAGTTGTTTGAGTGGCTGACTTCCACTTGGGTCATGACCTCACGGTTCGTGAGTTCGAGCCCCATGTGGGTTCTGTGCTGTCAGCTCAGAGCCTGGAGCCTGCTTCGGATTCTGTGTCTCCCTCTCTCTATGCCCCTGCCCCACTAGCACTTTGTCTCTCTCAAATAAATAAATGTTTAAAACAATCTTAAAAAAAAAAAGATTCCAATTCACTGGTATAGAATTACATGTTATTTTGTAATTCAAAAGATCTTGTGTTTTATTACCTTTCTCTTTTCTAATCTTTCTTATGTGTAATCTTTTTCCTCTAATCAAATTAGCCTAAAATTTTTCGATTTTTTTTGTACATCCTATGCTTTTTTAAAAAACTGTGCATTTCCTGTACTCAGGAAACAAAATTTCTTTGCAAATACCAATGTCTTAGATCAAGTTAGATAACTGAATTATTGAAATTTTGTGAGGTTGTGTGTATATGTATATTTACCTGAATGTTTATCTAAATATCTGTCTTCTCTGATTTGTTAACTTCTGAGGCATGTGTTAAAATATACTATGGTCATGGCTTTGTCAATTTCTCCTAGAATTTCAGTAGTTTCTGCTTCATATATTACAAAACTATGTTACTGAAAAGTCTGTAACGTATATTTTTGTGGAGGACTGCAATGAATAGAACATTTTCTTAATGTGAAGTGCTTTTTAAATTTTTCTAGCGTTAGTATTGCCTCATTTTCTTTTTATCATCTTTCTGATAATAGTAAACATACACACAACATCTATATATTTCATCTTTTTATTCTCAATTTTTCTGTCATTCTCTTTTAAGGTGGGGTACTTATAAATAGTATATGCTGAATTTTGTTTTTACATGTTTAATGTAAATGGAATTGAACTTCCTGATATGAATCATGATAACCAGTATGTGTGGTACGTGTGGTCCTTCCAGGCACGTTATTTTGTGTTCTATTTACCAGGCTTTGTTCTTCTCCCTCTTTGTTAAAATGATCAAGTTTTTTTTTTTTTTTAAATGTTTATTTATTTCTTTTGAGAGAGTGACTGAGCGAGTGAGAAGGGGCAGAGAGAGGGAAAGAGAATTCTAAGCTGTTAGCGTGGAGACCAATGTAGGGCTTGATCTCACAAACTGTGAGATCATAATCTGAGCTAAAATCAAGTAGGACGCTTAACCAACTGAGCCACCCAGGTGCCCCAAAACTGATCAATTTTTAATCACTTCTTCTTATCTCTAGACATTTGGGGTTATATCTCATATTCTCATTATTTTAATGGGTAGTTTTACTATTTTAAACCATATTTAAACCTCTTTTTGCCATTAATCAATCCTTCTGCCAAACATGACAATAACACCATTATTCATCCCTTCTCAAACTTGTCCATGTCAGGATTTTAGTTCCAGTGTATTATTAAAATTTATTTTCTGCATTCTGTGTGAACAATTATCTTACGCATTAATACGTTTTACAGCTAGAATGCTTTGTCCATTACTTTTTTTGGACTGTGTGTTTTTCTCTGTTTCACATTACACAAAAGTTTTTACTACAGCATATATTTGAGTAATCCTTTCAAGAAAGGGCCTGTGGGTGGTAAACTGATGAAATCTGCTTCTCTGGAAAACGTCTATTTGGTTTCCTCGTTCTTTGCCTTCTGGCCACCAGAAATGCTGACAGTATTGATGAGAAATCTAATTCCATTCACATTCTTGCTATTTTTTTAGGTAAGCTGCTTTCTTCTCCACTCTGAAAGACACCACATTGGTTTTCTCCTTATCAAAAATATCACAAGGATATGTGGTCATTTTGATCGTAGTTCACATTCATCCTGTTTGATCTTTGATGGGTCCTTTCAATCTGAAGGGTCGTACATTGCTTTAGCTTGGGAAAAGTTTTTCTTCTACAATTTATTTATTTCTTCGCTCCATCATTTCTTTTCTTTCCTTGTAGATTTATTAGACGAATTGTTTCTTTTAACCTTTCTTACACAGTTTCCACCTCTTTTTGTTCTCTATTCCAGTTGATTTCACTGACTCCCTCTTCCAGAACTAAATCAGTACTCAGCTGTGGGCATTCTATTGTGCATCTACTGAATTTCTTTTGGCACTGTATTTTTAAACCTCTGAAAATATATTTAAAATTTTGTAATTGCTCCTATTTCAAAGCAAGTGATATGTTCTTGCTTTAAAGATGTAGTGCTCTCGGGGTGCCTGGGTGGCTCAGGTGGCTAAGCGTCTGACTTCAGCTCAGGTCATGATCTCACAGGTCACGGGTGCGAGTCCTGTGCTGGGCTCAGTGCTGACAGCTCAGAGCCTGGCACCTGCTTCAGATTCTGCATCTCCCTTTCACTCTGCCCCTCCCTCACTCACACTCTGTCTCTGTCCTTCAAATAAATAAATAAATAAATAAATAAATAAATAAATAAATGTTGTAAAGATGTAGTGTTCTCTTGAATTAGATTATAATTTTTAAAGTTATCTCTTTTCTTTTTCAAACTGTCTTATCCCTTTGTAATGAGTCTTTGTAGTCACCTTGAGTCTTCCCTTCCAAATTGATGCTTTTCCTCAAAAGTCTAGTCCCTCCGTAGGCTGTCCATTTTTCATTCATAATGAAGGAACTGGCTTAATTAACACACACAAGTCTGCTACCTATTAGCTGTATTTTAGACAGTTTTCTTACTCTTATTGTGCCTCAGTTTATTCGCCTCTAAAAATGGGATAATAATACTTATCTCATGGAATTGTTCTGAGAATTAAATAAATTAACACAATACAAGTGTTTAGAACAATGCCAAGCACACTGCAATTGCTTGATACATAGTATTATTACTGTGGATTTCCTCTCCCATGGTGGGCTGACTGAAGTTTTCTTGTGGGTGAGGCATGACTGGTTACATGGACATGAAGTTGAGAGGCAGGGAGGCAATGGCCTTATCTCTCCAAAAACAGGTGTAAGACTGACTTTGCTCTCGTGGGACAGAACTTGAGAATACTCCTCTTCTGGACAGAACTTCATTTCACCTCATCTCTGACCATTGCTGCCTCCTTCCCACAAACTCAAAAACCCTGCTGTTGTCTTAGGACTCCACATCCACACCAAAAGTCCTTCCAGGAAAGTAGGTCGTTCTCCTTGCAGTGTAATTTTTAGGTCTCTGACTAAATGTGAATGTTGCCTGCCGTTAGAGTAAGGTGGGAGAACTGGGGGCTGGAAGTACTTCTGATTTCCTGATGGCTGTCTTACCCTAACTTTTCATCTGTTCACTTTAGGCTTCATGTTCTGCTAGATTTTTTCTTACCAGTGCAGTTTTCTTACGTGAGTGTTTCGCTCTGTGGTTTTTATTTTCTCTGTTACTGTTGATATGTTCCCATTTGCTTTCTAACTGCCAACAACTCTTCACAATTTCTGGTCAGCTAATGACATTCTTTCATTTTGTTTTTAGTGTTCATTCTCTTTTAAAGAATGTGTTTCTGTCTTTTAAATAGATTTGGGGCAAAGAAGAGGGGTGGATGCTAGTACTCACCCCTCTAACTTGAGTGAAGACATAGTTTTCATACTAGTTACCACACTAGTATCTACTGATCACAAGCATGAGACCTATTTAAGCACTGAATCTACTTTTAGAGAGAGAGACACACATTTATGTGTATTATACACATTTTAAATCTCAATAAATTTAATCAAGGACTTATTTTACCATTTAAAATGCAAAGCAAAAAAAGGCATTAACACATTGAGTATTCTCATAACTATATATAATAGTTCTACGTATATGTATGTATGTGTCATATAGCTATAATGATACAGAATTAATGTAGAGACTAAAGTAGAATCATTTTATTCTTATTTTCTTTTAATAAATAGAAGAATACCTGGAATACCTGAAAGGCTTATAGTCCATGTTCCCAGCATTTCTCAAGGCTTCTTACCAAATATGCTCTTATTGTCCATAATTTTACCTATCGATTTGTATAATGTATTTTGAGGAAAAAATTCACTATCAGCCATTCTTGCTTTTTTCCCCCCTTATTATTGAACTACCAAGACTAATACAGCACATCACTAAGCAAAAAGTGCTATTTACTATGCAAAAGGCACAGTCAGTGATTGGCATCTAAGACCAATTGATCTACCCATTACCGCTATCTCCCTACCCCCACTAGCACTACTATGAAGCTATTGATTTAAACACTGTCGATCGGTTTCCATTTTCTGATTTTGGGCAGGCCAATTAAGAAAGTGAGTAATTGTGATTACATTGCTTCAGGATCAATTACATTTGATGCAAGACAAAGTGTTCTTTTTGGAACATATAAAAAATAATTTTTGATCTAGTATGCTTATGTGTTTAATAAAATCTAAAATAATTTATATATTCACAACAGAAAAACATTAGTGTAAATGCTTATAACAGCTAAGGCTATTTTCTATATAAAATAAACTCATAATTTTCCTAAAATTCGTTTAAAAGAAATTGAGAAAAAATTGTTCATATACACTCCCCAATGTAAGACAAAAAAATCAAACACTACCTACATACTTATCCCTAAAGGTATGTAGTTAATTATAAAAGATAAAATGCAAGAAAATGTCCAATGGGTTACAGAGGAAAGAAATCTTTGTAATGATAATATATTTAAAGAGCCCTGCCTCATTATATAGAAATCTAGCAGGTTCTTCATATAAATTGATAAGAAAAAATAATTTTTTTTAGTTCTTAGTTTTGTCCTAACTTGGTCCACAAGCTTTGTCATTGGACTCACATTGTTGAAATCATTAAAATGAATATACCTCTGGTGTTGGAGGCAAATCTATTTAGAGTGATGTTACTCATAGTCCTGTGCTCAGTAATATTGATCTCTGTTGTTTGTCTAATAGAAAAATAATAAACAATTACTAGGCAATGTTGGGAAAAGTAATCAGTTTTTATATATCACTAATATAG
Source organism: Panthera onca (assembly GCF_046562875.1). Taxonomy (NCBI): domain Eukaryota; kingdom Metazoa; phylum Chordata; class Mammalia; order Carnivora; family Felidae; genus Panthera; species Panthera onca. The sequence continues at coordinate 97,327,818 of NC_138339.1, read as the reverse complement.
CAGACCTCCCAAAACATAAAGGTGATGATCTGCATAAAATCAATGTGTTATGCTACATTGCTTATATTCATCATTGCAGGTTTTCAGCAATAAATGGTACAATATTAGGCCTGAATTACTGGTAAACTGAAAAGACATATGGAAAAGAAAAGTTCACTATACTTAACCTATAAATTTATTTTAAAATGTCTATTTCCTAAACTTGCTGATTTTTATTGTAGCGAACAAATTCTGTTGTAAACTAGCTAAGATTTAGATAAATAAAATGTTTCAATTCTTTTTAGAATAAAATCAAAGCAACTTCAAATCAAAATAACAAATCATATCCTCGATCAGAAAAATGTAGGAGTTCAAAGTTAATTCTGAAAGATGGATGAATACAGCTTTGTATTAATTTGCTAACAATTCCTAGACTTTATCAGAAATTTATAAAACATTATATGAAAACAATAACTATAATGAAACCCAAACCTAGAAAAGCTCTTTTGAATAGTATTCACCCATGAAACCTTTGCCAACTGTATAAATGTTCTTCAAGTTTTAACAAAGGCAGTTTATAAATTAAAGTAAAAAGGGAAAAATGTATGGGTGTTAGGTACTGACAGAATCAATAACTGTTCACTTATGAAGCTCAAGATAATATAAAAGATATTTCAAAACATATCTTTTCTGGCCTATTCACTATTATTAAGGTTTTTAATTTCTCCTGAATTTTCCTCATGAATTTTCTAAAACTGTAGAGTTAAGTAAAAAAACATTCAGCAGTAGCTTCTTACTTTAACCAACAAACTGTGAATTTCAATCATATATGGCAGACTGTAATGGCTAAGTTGGGTAACAATACTAAAAATACATATGCCGTAAACAATGTGTACAACTATTCTACAGCAGTGTAAACATTGCCAAAGAAAGACATGTTTGTTTAAATGGTTTCTCTCTCAAAGAAAAAAGCTGCTGAAAGCCTGCTTTTTGATGTGCTATCCTTTACAGGTAATATAAAATATAGGAGAACAATTGAACTTACCACAACTGGAAACTGGCAGTCTGAGTAGAATCACAAAAGTCAATACCCATTGAAACGGTAATGGATCCCTCAGGCTCAAGAGATTCTAGGAAATAAGATAATTTAGACATGAAACCATGGAGGATGTGAAAAGGAGGCAGACAAATCCCTGAAAACTTACATCGTGTTTGTAGTTTGGTTAAAACAGTCAAATTTAATGATGGCTTATAAGAACAACTTCAAACTAAGAATATTAAAGCAAATTACAATTTCATGATTTTGCTCAAAGGCTTTCTTTTCACAACTCAAGTCTGCACATACTTCAAAGAACACATCCTGTTTCAGAAATATACCTCATCCTGAGAAATTTCATGTTTTACAGTATTGTCCTTAACGTTACTGAAAGTGAGAAAGAAATGTATTCTTGTTTGGAACAGCTGTAAAGGACTCACTTGGTGCTTTTAAGAGATTATGTACTTAAAATTGTGGAGTATTTACTCTAGATACAAAAAGTAAATTTGAAAAATTTCCCAAATTCCAACTGGAAATAAAAATCCAAAATTTAAAAATGCAAATTAAAGCAGAGCTGAAAAAAGAAATTAATTTGTATTCAGAAATTAACCAAGACAACTGGCATTATAGGAACCCAAATAAGTCTAAGTGCATGATTCAAAGACTTATTGGAAGAATATTTAGGAGTGAATTAGGTTATCATGAAAAAACAAATAAAAGGGTTTGGAATTTCTGAAGATTCATTTTTCGATTAACCAAGAATGGGAAATAGCTGTATCAATAGACGATACTGGTCCTTTTCAATTGGCAATGCTAAAACTTAAGACAAACAACATTTTATTCTGCTATGACTCTAAAGCTTGGCTACACATGAGACTAGTGAAGGATTTGAAATATATACCTATTTGGTACAAATATTTATATATAAGTTATATATTTAAATTGAAACCATCCACTTCTAATCTCCACTTTGCTCAAAGTGTTCAGTATAACTGCAGTCATACTGTACAGAAGCTTTCTATTTACCTTTATTCTGTATATATCTTATAGTTTTATTTCAGCAAGGGCACTCTAATCCAGTAGACTATGACTATCGAAGGGCTTATCGATAAATATGGTTTGCCATTTAATGCTAACCATGACAGAAATGATGGAACAGACAGGACAAAGAAGAATTCAATAAGGTTATTATATTAAGAAGTATGCTTATGTTTCATAGGTTCAATGAAGATCAGGCCTCATAGGAAGGTACTCGTTTGACGTTGATTTTAAAATGTTATGAGTTTGCTAGTGGTAGATGTATGTTGGTTTGCTGATTCTGATTTGAATTTCATTTGTTTATAAACCTAAAATTTATCAGGATGCTACACAAGTACCAGAAAACTTGTTGCCTAAATCTTTAGCAAACAGGCTTTATTGTAGAGCAAGTAACTGTAATGATGCTTTTCTTGCATTTCTCCTAAAGCTACACCTTATCAGTTCACAGCTCTGTTAGTTACACTGATTAGTCATATTTTTAAATTTCTTTTTAATGTTTTTACTTATTTTTGAGACAGAGAGAGACACAGCATGAGCAGGGGAGGGGCAGAGAGAGAGGGAGACACAAAATCGGAAGCAGCCTCCAGGCTCCGAGCTCTCAGCACAGAGCCCGGTGTGGGGCTCGAACTCACAGACTGTGAGATCATGACCTGAGCTGAGGTCGGACGCTCAACTGACTGAGCCACCCAGTTGCCCCTGATTAGTCATATTTTTTATGATGAGTAAATCCTTAATGCTTTCTTCCCCCATAGATATACTGGGGTTTGGTCTTTTTGCAGCTGACACATTGGTAGCAAATGCTGTCATCTCCAAAACATGATGGTATTCATGATTTAAATCTCTTTACATCATGTATCCTTGTATTTCGTTTGACAAAGTGACAGTTCTCAAGATGCCTTGTTGATAGCCCTTTGACTCAGTTTGGTACCATCTTCATTCTTAAGATAATTAACTGTGAGCTTAGCCCCACACTAATTCTGGAGGACAGCTCATGATCAATGGCATGTTTTATTACATGAATGCTTCAAGAGCAAAGTGATCAGCATAAAATTATTCATATAATGGATTTATATTATTTGAAGCCTACTACACTGGGAAAGTTTACTCAATTAGGCATCTGTATTTGGATACAGCTTCTGAATCAGTGCTATATACACAAAAGGGTTATACAGAAATGGCTGAAAAACATGGGCTTTATTATACCATACTATTAATAATGGAAAAAGAAATCACACAGGCTGGCAGAGACTTTGATGTGACACTTGTACAATAACTAGTAAAATATTAGCTGAGCTCAAACTTGTCAATTGTTAACATAAAGCCAGTGAATATAGTGCTTACAGCTTAAGGCGTGTGTGTGTGTGTGTGTGTGTGTGTGTGTGTGTTGTGCGTGTGCGTGTGCATGTGTGTGCGTGTGCGTGTGTGTGTGTGTGTTTTAAATCTCTTAGGTACTTGGTCTCTTTGGGAAAAATGGCATGGCACATTATTCCTAATACTCTTGTAGAGAATACAGTTTCATGCTAAAGGCAGGGCAAAATCCAGACAAAAGTCACTGTATATTATAGACAAAAAGGAAACAGATTGGTGATAAATAAGAAAGCTGCTGGACTCCTTAACATATGCATATGTGCTTATTAAATAAGTATTTCGGTTTCCTCATTTCACAAAAAGATTAAAATACAGTAATTTTTCTTTGTTGCATTAAGATGTTTTTGGAGGACTAATTAAGATATACTCTGTAACTCTACTGTCATCTATTGATAAGAGACTAGGTAGTGTTACTGCACAGGAAAGAACTCTGTTTCTTGAGGGTTTCAATAAAATGCCAACAAAAGGAATAAAACACTATGGTCATAAAAATCTGCCTAAGAAAAGAAAAAAGAAAAGAAAAGAAAAGCCTATGGCTAGTACTGAGGCAATGGTATACATTCATATTTTATTTCTGTGTTAAGGCCATACTATGAAATTTATTATATTTATTTCTTCTATTCTACATAGGCCAATAAAAGGTCAACTCATCAACTCATTATGCCAACTCAAAGAAATGTTAATACTGTTCTACTGTTTTAACCTTTGAATAACATTTTCAACCTTCAGACAATTCATTTATCAGCTGCTTGACATTTCTTACAACTAAACTAATTTTTTAACTAGGTAAAAAATGTTGGATTTTAAGCAATAAAAAAAGAACACAAACTGGGATATTTTAGAACTCCTTGGCAATGTAATGACTTCACAAAATAATTAAATAAAAATCAGGATACTCTGTATTCATTAAATTGTGCCTTAATTACCAAATTATTTTTAAAAGTATTAAGTGGGTTATGAAATCAAGTCACTTTAACTCTACTTTGGTTGCTTATAAACATCTACCATATGTCATCTGTTAGGAATTGTTTTATTCCTTTGTGTAAAAATATAACACAATATATGACTTCCTTTGCTGAATGACTCATGAAAACTTACAGGAGAGAATTCAACAGTGTCAAAAAGCTCAGGTGAAGATGAAGAAAAACAGAATAGTTACTTGAAATAATGAGTAAAAGAAGGCACAGTTCCCTGCTTAAAAGGCTTTGAGCACCTAAAGTATTACAAAAAGGAACTATCTGGAACTGGATAGTATTTCCAGGATTCAATGACAGAAACCTTCTATCAGTTTTAATTGATATTATTGCCTGAAGTTTCTCCCAATGAAACTCTAGGACTGTTTTCACTTACATCAAACAGAAAAAATAGAGGTAAACATTAATTATAATCTTTAAACTCAAAATAACACACAATTGTTACACTTAATTTTTTTTAAAGTATTATTTCTGGCAAAATACTTAAAAAATGGAAGAAGATGACAGTTGGTGAGACAGTGTGATACAATGAGCACAGAGATCAGGTGGAAGGCACAGGTTGCATCTAAGGGCAGCCTCCTCTACACCAACAGGTGCTGTTGTATGTTGGAATAAAGGCACAATACTGCCAGATCTTGTGCTTTTTTCCAAGAAAAGTGAGGTTTTTGGGTTTGTTTTTTAATTTAAAAACATCTTGATTTCTATTTTTTAAAATTCTTTTCTTTTTAAAGAGTTTCTTCTTATTTATTTATTTGTTTATGAGAGAGACGGAGGGAGACTGGGAGAGAGAGTGCAGAGTCTGAAGCATGGTTTGAGTGTAATAGCCAAATTATGGAAAGAGCCTAAATGTCCATCAACTGATGAATGGATAAAGAAATTGTGGTTTATATACACAATGGAATACTACGTGGCAATGAGAAAAAATGAAATATGGCCTTTTGTAGCAACATGGATGGAACTGGAGAGTGTGATGCTCAGTGAAATAAGCCATACAGAGAAAGACAGATACCATATGGTTTCACTCTTATGTGGATCCTGAGAAACATAACAGAAACCCATGGGGGAGGGGAAGGAAAAAAAAAAAAAAAAAAAAAAAAAGAGGCTAGAGTGGGAGAGAGCCAAAGCATAAGAGACTGTTAAAAACTGAGAACAAACTGAGGGTTGATGGGGGGTGGGAGGGAGGGCAGGGTGGGTGATGGGTATTGAGGAGGGCACCTTTTGGGATGAGCACTGGGTGTTGTATGGAAACCAATTTGACAGTAAATTTCATATATTAAAAAATAAAAAAAAAAAAAATAAATGAAGCATGGTTTGAGTGAACCTGAAGCAGGGCTTGAACTCATGAACTATGAGATCATGACCTCAGCCAAAGTCGGATGCTTAAATGACTGCATCAGCCAGGCACCTCAAAACATCTTGATTTCTAAATGGTAGCAAAAGATTAAAAATATTTTAAAACATGAGGTGTATAAATACTAGTAATATACTATCGACTATTTTTTTTAAGTTAATTTATTTATTTTGAGATTGACAGAGTGTGTACGCTCAATGGATAGGCAGAGAGAGAGAGAGAGAGAGAGAGAGAGAGAGAGAGAGAAAATCCCAAGCAGGCTCTGTGCTGTCAGCACAGACCCTGAGACAGGGCTTAATCTCACAAACCGTGAGATCATGACCTGAGCTGAAATGAAGAGTTGGACGCTTAACCGACTGAGCCACCCTGGTGCCCCTACTATGGGCTACTTTACACTGTATACCTGGAAAGGAAGACAAACAGAATAGTATAAGTCCTCTCAGCCTTTGCTCTCCTCACTTTGCAATTTATGGAATGTAAAAGGAAACAGGGAAGGGGAGCTATGACTCAAAAAGGCAGACTAAACTCAGGCAGGGAATGAAGTTGGCCAGGAAGAGAAACAGAGGGAAGGTGATGAAGACAGGTAAAATGAGAGGCAATTTTGATTCTTGAGATCCATCCTTTCATCAGTACTGGTACATACATGTTACCACTGCTGGCACCCAATTCACTAAGGGCAAAGAAGTGCATTCATTTTGTGTAATAAATTCAGTTTAAAAAAGGACACAAACGTAAACTGACTATGCTGACAAATATAGTCAATAAAATAATATGTATTCTACTTTACTTTTAAAATAAATGTAAAAACTGAGAACAAACTGAGGGTTGATGGGGGGTGGGAGGGAGGGGAGGGTGGGTGAGGGGTATTGAGGAGGGCACCTTTTGGGATGAGCACTGGGTGTTGTATGGAAACCAATTTGACAATAAATTTCATATATTAAAAAAAAATTAAAAAAAATAAAATGTATTTAATTATCAAATATAAAGTTTTAAATGAGAATTAATATTTACCTATTGTATTAAAAACATGCATTTGCATGCCTACGGGAAGTCTTTTCCCGCCTACGTGGATATTTTCTATCTTTCGATCAGTAGTATTATTCAATGTTATTTGTACAGAGACCATCTTATCACCAAAAATACAAGGTTGCCTTGGAAAGAAATAATGGGCAGCTAGTCCTTTTCCACTCATTCGATGAAGCAGCACATGAGTTTTCACTGGTACAAAGACAGGAGTACTGACCTATTGCACATTGGAAAAACAAAGAAAGATGAATTAGTAAATATAGTTACTCTCTTTGAAAATTGTAGGATATTAACTCCTATTTTCCCTTAAGTATTACATAAACCACAATAACAAATATCATACTCACAGATATTAAATCAGAAATTATATAAAAACGTAAAGAAAATGCCTCCAAAACAGCATTAAAATTTTTCTATACTCAACATATATTAAAATATTTTGACAATATATACCTAATATATGGGCAGCATGGGGCATTAAAGACACGTGGTGAGATGAGCACTGGGTGTTATGTGTAGGGGATGAATCACTGGATTCTACTCCTGAAATCATTACTGCACTATATGCTAATGTGGATGTAAATTAAAAAAAAAATTAATTAAAAAAAAGAAGAGAATAAGCTGTCTGTCATATATACAATTTTTTTTTAGAATTTATAAACTTTCTTGTTAGTTTTTTCCCTAGGTAAACTATATTTGGGCATCTTGCTTATTTTCTTTAGTTTTAATAATTTGTCAGTTGATTTTCTCAGGTTTTGGAAGATGGTATCACCTACCAAAAATTTCCAATCTCAACTCCTTGAACTTTTTTCACCTTGCATTTCTTTCACTATAAAATGAAGACTATAACCTCATTCAAGGTGGTTTCTTCCTTTGCTTTAATAATTAAAAAGATCTTCCCTACTTTGAGCTCAGATAACTATTCACTTACAGTTTCTTCTAGACCTTTCATGGTTGCAATTTTTAATTCGTGTGATACTGTTTTAAATGTATTGACCTCTAAATTTAATTTTTTTGGTCCAAATACTGAACCAATTGTCTGCACATGATTTAATGATTACCTTTTCCTCAGTGACCTGTCAATGCAAATGTTCTGATTATTTACATATTTGGAGACATTTTTGGCCCTGATCGAGCTGTTAAACCAGTACCACATTGTTTTATTTCTTACAGTCCTACATTATGATTCAATTATTTGGCAAAACATAGTGTCCTTTATCACTCCCTCCCCCCCCCCCCAATAGTATTTTCTTGGCTAATTATCTGTTTATATCCTTCCGTTGAATTTTAGCCTCTTTTAGTTAAATTCTCCCTACAATCCTGAGTGAAATCAGAGGAGCATATTAAATGAATAAACACAGTCCTTTCTAAAATCATGTGATGGCTATCTTTCCATTCAAAGTCAAAGTACTGCATGTGGCTTGACCTGACATGGGCTAGCTTTTTAAAAAAATCAATTTGTAATTAAACAGGCCTAATCAAGATTTTTCCCTAACAAGTGCACTCTCCCAACCTAGGCTTTCTATTATAATTGTGAGTACATATTAACCTATTCAATATGTTCACCATGCCACTGATACCTGACGAAATTAAAGCTTAATAATAATATTAGTAATTTAAGATTCATCAACAAAAATCCAAGAGTTAAATATCATATATACAAAATGATGGGCAGTGTCTTCTAAGCATCATTAGAATATAGCACTCCTTGTCCAAAAGCTCAATTTGTAAGAGTGAGCAACTTAAAATAATCATCTTAAAAATGCACAAAAGAGTTTATTTATAAAATACAACAAATAATTGAGTGGATTTAAAATTTTGGCTATATAAAATAATGGGGCAACTGGCCTATGCATTCTATTTTGGCCTTTTGATGATGATAGCAATCTAGCATTTTAAGTTTTCAAAACACTTCTTCTAAGCTGAGGTTCTTTTCCACGTAAAAAGATTATTTTCAGGGGCACCTGCGTGGCTCAGTCAGTTAAGCATCCAACTCCAGCTCAGGTCATGATCTCGCAGTTACTGAGCAAGAGCCCCGCATCGGGCTCTGTGCTGTCAGCACAGAGCCCACTTCATATCGTCTGTCCCCCCGTCTTTCTGCCCCTCCCCCTCTGGTTCTCTCCTCTCTCTCTCAAAATAAATAAATACACTTAAAAAAATCATTTTCAAAACTCTTCTGTTTCAATGCTCACTCTAAGTTCTATTTTCTTTACAAATTCTAGAGAGTTTATCAGCATAACCCAAGACAGCAATCCCTAGCAGGGAACATTCATTTACAGATATAATGAACATCATAAAAATAAGCAAAGAGATAAAGAATTTGTGTGTGTATGCTTGCACTAGTGTGTGTGTATATATATATATATATATATCTCATATTTATAAATTTATAATCTGCAAAAATCTTAAATTCCCATGTCATTGAGGCTACAATAATCAACCTTAAACACAAGCCTTTATCTGGATAATTATAGTTTTCAGTATCTCATGTTTATTCCATCAATTACATAATAACATACTGGAAACATACTGGTAATTCTTATTTTATTTTCTTCATTGTTGCAGAGACACAAGTCTCATTAAATCATTAAATACATGTTGATGCAGTCAGTTTTTCATCTATGAAAATTCATTAAAGTTTGAACAACACATAATATGACAAAACAAAGTTGAAAGTTGGAGAGAGGCAAGTGTGGAGCAGTAGGAGAAAAGCAGAACAGAAGCAGGAGTTTGGTTTACACACAGCTAGGAATCTGCACTTAAACATAATATAAGGTGCTCAGAAATATAAGGAGCTTTATACTCTAAGTCACATAAGATTATCAACATGTCTTGGCTGGTTTATTCATTCTCTCTCAGTCTTACCCTGGGAAACACGGTACAAATATTTTTTTTTTTCCTACCCTGTCTCAAAATTCTGCACCTTTATTATAGTCATTAAAAAGATGTTAATGGATGTGCAAAGAAATAAATACATACTTTTCTCCACTCATTCTATCCACACTCAAATCAAGTTTAAGAAGCACTAATAAATTCAACATCTAAAAAAGGTCCTCTGTGACAATTCTCAAAGGTTATCTGTGATAATACACAGAGGTCTATGTTCTCTTCCCAATATAAGCAGCCTCATAAATGGCACTTTGTGGTAATAATACGTAGTTTTTAACTACAGACAAGGGCTAACTGGAAGTTTCATTTTTTTTCTTTTTAACGAATTTTCTAAGTTCATACAGATCATATAAAGTCTATTTCCCTCCACTATCTAGATGAATTACATAGGTGATATTTTGTTGAGTAAAACCAGTAGGTTCCATAAATCCTTCAAGAATTTCCATATGCAATACAATTAATCCTGATGGGAAAATAAGATTTTAGTTCAATATTTTGTATATCAGTTATCTATATTCCAGAAACATATATGATCTGTGGCTGCTTCTATTCTAAGATGCTAAACACTGAGAATGGCTTTTCTGACTTCATATTTTATAAATATCAATAATCTTACTAAACATACAAAATAAAAGATAAAAGATAATAAATTACAGAAAGACCTAGATCTGGGCTGTGAAAACGAGGGCTTACGTTTAAGAAAACAGGCAGATACTTAAGGAGTATGAATAAAACAGATCATCTTGGGTAAGGGTTGGCACATTGTAGCCCACAAGTCACATGTGGCCTACTTCCTGTTTTATCAAGTCTGTATGGAACACAGCCATACTCATTCATTTACATATTGTCGATGGCTACTTTTTTTGCTCTGCAATGGTAGAGCTGAATACTTACATACTTACTATTTACATACATATTTACTATCTGCACCCTTTACAGGAAAAGTCTGCTGGCCCAGGATCTAGGGGCACAGATGTTACATATTTCCCCCTCCCCTCCCCTTCTCTTGTTGGGAAATAATTCTCCATAGTCTCCCATGTTTGTGAACGTGTTCTGAGCAAAGGTGTTAATCTGGCTGTTCAAAATCTTTTCAAGGATGTTTGTATAGCAAACAGCCTTTGGAAACAGGAAAATGCCTTACTCTGGAGCAAAGTTTGGACAGATTTGCTAACAGCTCTTTATATCTTCTGTAAAGGTTCCTCCCTGTAAAGCAAAAGACTGCATGTAGTGTCATCACTTGGCTTTCATCATATCACCCTGTGGGAACTGGGGCTCAGAGAAGTGGCGCAAATGAGATTACTCTGGCTACTACTATTGCTGTGAGTAATACACTGCCCCTTGTCTTTGACACAGGAGTCTCATGTCTTTTACCAGTATCCATGAAATTGTCTTAGCAACTTGTTTGCTTGCAAGTAGGGTAACACCTCATGTCCTTCACAGTTCTTGATACCCATTTTGTTTTGATCACTCAACATTTCCCAGATTCACTTAACTCCAAATAGCTAAATTCATTTTTAGTACAACTATCATAAAGAGATGTGTAGTGGCAGCTGACTGAGGGGTAGACACAGGCTAAAAATCCAACTTACATTCAAGGGTGCCTTTTTGGAATATGGCAGAGTAGCACCATATGAGGTAGTGGCTTTGCTAAAGAAAATACTACTTTACAAAGCAGAAACTACGTTTTTCTTCTGACTTTGATTTGTGAAAGTCCATGCTATGACTTGATTGTTTCTATGAATTTCCTAGGTATCAAGATGTGTTCTGACAGCTGACAACGAGATGTCAAGTAAGTTCTATGACACTAAAGACTAAGAATAATTAAAATGTTTCAGGGTTGCTTTTATCTAGGTCATGACTAAAGTCATGGTCCTTTGAGGGAGCTTTCTGCTTAGTGTTTTTACCCTGTAGGATTATGTATGGGATTGTCTGCTTAACACACCCTACCATCTCCCAAGAGCCTTGCCACAATCAGTTCTTTAAGGAGCTCGCATGTTCTTATGCCACTTCGCGACCTGATCACAATTAATTGGTTCAGGAATAGACACCTGGCTCAATGCATTCCTTTCCCAAGATTTTTGGATTCAGGACCTGGTAAGTCAAACCTGTTTCTCTCAAGAGGTAAAATTTTGAGATTTAAAACTCTAATGTTTGTGGTCATATTTCCTGCCATACTGTTCAGCAAGAAATAAAGCAGTATCTAAGAAAAGCATAGTTGAGAGACAGAGTGTCCTGCTGGTATCTCTGGTCTTTATAGTTCTTGAATCTGACACATTCCAACCCTTGCTGAAGCTTGTTGTTTTGTGAAATACTCTAACGTTCCTTCCTGTAACTTTTTTTTTTTTTTTTTTTTTTTTTCTTAAGCTAGTTCAAATTGGGTTTCAATCTTTTAACTTCCCAACCAACTACTGGTCAGGATTAGTCAGATTTCATGACGCTATTCGAGGGAGCAGGGAATAAACTTCTAATGGGAGAATGTGCTCTCTTGCCCCTTTTCCTAAAGCCCTGGTTGATATGGAATGGAGAGATCAGAGACTCAGGTATGCCCTCTAATAGCTTGAACCATACGAATCTACCAACTCTACAGGTCGAAACAGTTGAATCAGCAACTCATATAGTTCAATCTAAGAACTTGCTTTGGTTCAAGACTACTTAGTCCTATCTTCAACAGAAAAGAGGAGTCCTTGATGTGACCATCCTAATTCACTGGAGCTCTACACTGAAGTTAGAGAGCAAAGCCCCTGCTAATAATAAGGTTATCATGTTGCCTTTCTCTCTTCTCTGACTCTATATGTCCCATGGGCATCTTGGGGAAAAAGGTGGTCTTGTCCAAGAATTGAGTATTCCAAGGCCCCCTGCCCAATGAGATCATCACTGTTTCAAATGCAAAGTAACCACTCATCATTAACTTACTCGCTCTTTCAACTGAATTTATCGAGTTGTGCCAACCACTATACTAAGGACTATGATACAGAGACAAAGACAGAGTAAACCAGTCCCCAAGGAGTTTATTGTTTAGCTGGGGAAATCTAAGTAAATCAACAAATCATGTGATAAATGCCATGACAGCAATAAGCTTAGTACACTAAGAAAATATAAAAGTCATAGCTGGCACCTGAGGGAAGGATTGGGGAGAAATCCATAATTACCTGAATGAACTATGTAAAATCTGACCACTTGTCATTCCCTCTACTGTTACCATCCTGGTCTGATCTACCACCATCTCACATCTGGATTATTCCAAAAACCTTCTAATTGGTCTCCCTGTTTCTACTCTTCTACCCTACTGAGCACAGACTGAAGACAACAGCCAGAACGAATCAGTTAAAGTTACAAATATGTCACCCCTCTGGTCAAAATCTTCCAATGGCTCCCAATTTCACTGAACTTTAAAAACCAAAAATCCCTATAAAGGCCTTTAAGATCCCTTTTGGCTTGGTCCCATTGTTTCTTTGACCTGATTTCCTATTACTGTTGAACCCATGACTCACTCCACTCAAGCTGTCCTGATTTCCTTGCTATTCCTTGCACACACCAGTAATGCTCCTACCATAGGCCCTTGGCATTGGTTCCCTCTTTCTGGAATGCCCTTCCTCCAGATACTCACAATGACTCAGTTGTGACTGATATTTGCTCAAATGTTACCTTCTTAATGAGGCTTAACCCATTTGCATTTCTCCTATCTGATTCCCCTTTTTCTTTTTTCCACAGCTACTTAATACCTAACACTACATAATTTGCTTATTATTATGTTTATTATCTGTCTCCCCATTTATTCCCCACTTTTATGTTCAATGTATAAAGCATAATTTTACCCATTTTCAGAGCTCAAAGCATAATTTTACTATTTTAAATGATTACAGAGGTTTGTGGATAATGTACCCCTAGTGTTGGTCCTAAGTATACTTTATTTGATGCTGAGTGCTCAATTATAACACTGTTCCTACAAATACAACAGTCTTATTGGAGCACACTGTGGTGATAAGTGGAGGTTACCAATATTAATATTTGTTGGTTTCAGGATAACACTTGACTAGAAATTTTCTATTATATGTATGTGTAATTGTAAACAAATAAAAAAATACCATATTTCCAAAAGGCACACAAAAGAACAACTTATTAATTAGAAGGACTTCTATGAAACAATCAATCATTTGCAGAATATCTAGTTTAAGGTAAAAGCATTACTTCCCATTAAATATTAAAACTTAAAAAAACTTACAAATGCAGGATCCTATAAAATACAATATTTGAAAACATTAGTTCTGATTTAATTATTTAACTATAATGTTCAAAAAATTAAAAAGCTAGCTGTATCATAAGGAAATGATATGGGTTATCTTCACTACGATTCTTGAGGCGGTAATTAGTTCAGTAACTGTAATAACTCTAAAATAAAAAGCCTCCTTCTAGAGTTAACAGAACAAAAAGCATCAAGTAACAATGAGATAATCCTCTACAAATCTTTACACAGCATATGTTTAAATAATAAAAGTCGTTTGTGTACTTTTTAGATGGTTTATGAAAATAACCAATCAATTCTGCAGACACAACATTATTTCTAAAGGAAATCTATGTGACTCATGATGCCTGTAGATACACAGAGACAAACCACACATATTTTATCAGTTTATTACAGTAAGCAAATAAGCGTGGAATGAGAGTGCACATAACTGTCTACTTAGCGCTTACTGAAACATTTATAAGAGCTGTTATCTCCCTAATAACAGACAGACAGCGTGCAATTTTAGAGAGGAGAAAAGCTTCATATTTTTTAACACTTCACTAAAAAGTAACTGAAGAGTGTAAAATGAAAAATACTCTGTGCAGTTAGCTGGTAATGGACCATATTATCAACTCAAGTTAGATTTATAGGATACAAACTAGTCACTAATAGTTATTTTATGACATAGCATGTCTGCTTTTTTTTGAGATTATTAAGATTAAAGTTGTAAAACTTCTTTTGAACATAGCCGTTCAAAATGATTGAATTATAAAATTTAAATGAGAATTGAAAAATAAAACACAGAATATCAAGTAAGTGCCTAAGAATAAACCTTGTTCAACATTTGCATTACTATTTCAAAGATAACACTTCCATGTAAAGCTTTATAAAACAATGTTTTTCAGCTTTTTATGCTTTAATCCACACTTAGTCACTTAATCATTTTTAAGTATTATCAATCTATTCTGTTTTTGGACTTCAAAAATATGAAGATCTGTAGTATATAAAATACTCTGTTTTGTTTGGCTTATTTTATAGCTGCATCTATTTAGATGTACAATTTATAAAAATGACCAGAAAATAGGTACAACAGAGATACAGTTTCACGTTTAAAATTAGTATTTTAACCAATGTCTCATGTGATAAGAGCTGTAATGCAGAAAGCTATAGTATTGTTTTATTTACCCAGTAAACTGTAGAAAGTGAGTCTATTTTACCTTTAACCCAAAGTATTGACACAATTACCTAGTATAGATAAAAAAAAAGAGGGGGAGGACAAATTTCCTTAACTCTTAGCACTAACTATAAACATAACTCAAGGAAATACATGTCTATCTTCCATAAAATACTGATTTTTTTTTTAAAGTTTCATTTATCTATTTTGAGAGGGAGGGAAAGAGAGAGAGAATCCCAAGCAGGCTCTGCACAGTCAGCACAGTGCCTGATGCAGGGCTGGAACCCATGAACCATGAGATCATGACCTGAGCTGAAACCAAGAGTCAGATGCTTAGCCTAGTGAGCCACCCAGGTGCCCCCATCAAATATTACTTTAAATAAATGGTTTATAAGCCTAAAGCTAACCTCCTCCTTACATATGTAAATTTAGGTATTCTAGAAAGTAATCATGTTCATTTCTCATATTTTATTTTACAATCAGTATATATTATTAAAAACGAGACCTTTTTACCTTTTATTTTGGTAATAATCAATATATATTATAAAAAATATATTTGCAGAAATATCTGAATACATTGTCAACAAACATTTAATGAGTATCTTACTTCATGCATGGTGTTAAGCAGACATTAGCAAACTCAACCGTTGGACCAAATCCAGTCCACTGTCATTGGAACACAGTCATATTCCTTCATTTATATATTGTCTATGCCTGCTTTGTACTCCAGTGGTAGAGCTGAGGGGCTGTGGCTTGCGAAGCTGAAAATATTTACTATCTGGCCTGTTACAAAAAAAGTCTGCTGACCCCCTATTATAGGATGCATGCAGTTCATATGGATGTTGAGATGAAGGGGAAATTACTTTCTAATAATATCCCATTCTTTCTCCTCTTCAAAGGTAAATCCATAAGCTTCACTGTCAATACATTTAATGCTTTTTATAAATCTGAAATCCAGAATGATGCTCATGTTCTTTTACTTACCACTTTCATGAAAAAATAGTTCCAGAACCATGGATAAAGACATGTTATTCTATTCTTAGGTATGTTCTGCTTTTTTTTTTTTTTTTAATTTCCTTTCTTACTTTTGGTTTAAGGGTGCTAAGTGTTTTCAAAGTGTTTAGCAAAAATGGTTACAATAATTGGTTACAATAAATTTCATTAGAACCAGATTTTACATAAGTACAAAACAATTATGTGTTGTGTTATCTAACAGATATGATAATCGTATGATCTTAATAGTTCTGTTCCTTTCTCTGATAATATCAATGACATAATATAAAAAAGAAAATGTTAGTGCCCTCTTCCATTGTAAACAAGCTCAGAACCTTGAATTATTTTCAATACCTTCTTTATTTCCAGCAATTAGTTGACAAGTTTGAAGTCCCTTGTTTTCATTTCCTTCTTTCCTGTCCATCTATCACCAGCTTAGGTCAGGTTATCATTCACACTTAAAGCATTTTTTAAAACATTTATATAAAATAGCAAAAGTAATGTAAGTTTATTGAAAATAATTTCAAACTATGTGGACAAATAAATAAAATCCCCCTCAGATTTAACCATAATTTACAATTTGGTGTCCTTCCTAATCTTTTCCTCTCTTATTTCTGCTTGTCCATTCAACTTGGTCTCCTTGTCTTTATTTTTTAAGTTTATTTATTTTGAGAGATATATATAGAGAGAGATAGAGATAGAGAGATAGAGAGATAGAGAGATAGAGAGAGAGAGAGAGAGAGAGAGAGAGGGAGAGGGAATCCCAAGGAGGCACCACAATGTCAGCACAGAGTCCAACACGGGGCTCAAACCCACAAACCGTGAGATTATGACCTGAGCCAAAATCAAGAGTTCTATGCTTAACCGACTGAGCTACCCAGGCTCCTCGGTCTCCTTTTCTTTAGATTTATTATACTCCAATCTGCACCACACATTTTCCTAGAGTGAAAAATCATTTTCCTAAAGTGCTCAACCCCCTATGTGCTCAGCAAACTGGTGGAAAGTGCCAGGTTTTGAAGCCAGATCGACTTGAGCTGAAACTCTGGCTGTGCAGCCTAACAACTCTTACTTAACCCTATGACACTGGAAAAATTATGCTCTAGATCTCAATTTTCACATCTGTGAAATGGGGAAACTGCTACTTATCTTTCAGGTTGTTATAAACCTAGGCCCAACATAAAAAAAATCCAAAGGAGTGAAGGGCCTGAGAAACATGACAGGAACAAGTAAGGAGGTAAGACAAGATTTCAGATTTGAAAGTACTGAAAGAGTGTGTAGGGCTGAAATCTAGTACGGGTGAAAGTTACCAGAACTGAACAGATGAACATGCTGTGAGGTTACAGCTGTACAGGTTGTTAAGATGTACATGGAGATCTCCCAGATAATGGTGGGCTGGAGAAATTATACGTAAGATGCCAAGATCTTCACTGAACACGGGTAGTGATTAAGAGATTCCAAGATGAGAATGACGAGGAAGGGAAGAAGGTACGATGGGATGGAGGTCAAAACAGGAAGGAGTATGAGGATGACAAGGGAATGACCTAGAAGTAACACTTGGGAGCCTCACGCAAATAATCTTGCTGGTAATAAGTGATTTTGTCAAAGACAGAATTATAGAGCATTATGAGTGAGGTCATGCTGAGAATGCTTCCAGTAGGACACTGAGACAGAAATGGTGGTTCTCAGAGAGAAACTACGCTATATAATATTACTTTGTAAAAGTACGTGAGAGAAATTAGTAGCTCTTCTACATAGTTTACAGAGGGACCACTCCATCTACACATTGGCCATGCTACTTCCACTTAAATGAACTGTAACTTAGGGGACAGAGGGATATGGATCTCATCTAGATGAAGTCCTAGAGGAAGGAAAAGAAGTACGTCTTAGTTGATGTACAAATTGGAAAGGCAGTTTTATTATGGCTACTTTAATTTTAAATAACAGGTCCCTCTAGGAACCCCGTCTCCAAATCTGATGGAGGTAGAAAGCATCCTTTCACATCACAGATGCCACACATACTATAAGTTGCTGAGGAATTCCTGACACAGGGTGAGGATGGGAAATAGTCCTTTGAGACCTAAGAACACACACACACATTTTTTTTTTCTGATCTGTGCATAAATATTTTAAATTCTTCAGTGAGGAAGTAGAAATGGGAAGGAAAACTTGATTTATGACGCAGGAATCCAAGAGTCTTTGGAGTTCACGTCTGTGGTAGCAAAGCCCCCTGATGAGCCACCCTTCTCTTCATGAAAGGAACTTGACTATGAATTTTTCTGGATCAAATCCTGGGATTAGGGTCTAGATGGCACTGGCTCATGTATTGTCAGCTTATACCTATTTTTGGCATGTGAACCATTTTTCTTCAGAAGCAACAAAGGCTATGACTTATTATCAAGCAGAGTTATGGTTAGCAGTAGTTAAGAAAGAAAACACTCGATTTTAAGTTAGAAGACCTTCAAGTTACTTGATGAGAAGAAAATCATTTAGCTTCTCTGGGCTTGAATTTGCAAAATAAAGGGTAACACTACCTAACTCATTAGATTTTAAAAGGACACAGTGAGAGGGGTGCCTGGATGGCTCAGTCGGTTGAGCGTCAGACTCATGATTTCGGCTTAGGTCATGATCTCACCATTTGTGGGTTTGAGTTCTACAACAGGCTCTGCGCTGGGCATGGAGCCTTCTTAAGATTCCCTTTCTCCCTCTCCCTCTCCCCTGATTGTTCTTTCTTCCTCTCTCTCTCAAAAAAAAAAAAAGATATAGTCAGTTACTGCATATGTAAGTATTTTGTAGATAAAAGTGCTCTTTAATTATTATTAAAGTTAATGTTTATTTGCACAAGTGAAAAAAATAGTGGCAGGACTAAGATTGGAATTTAATATTTTTAAGTGTCATTTCTGTCAAGCAATAAGCTACAATTCCTTAATAAATACAAAATACTCCTTATGATAAAAGGAAAAAAAAAAAGATCAGCGTGCAAACTGGTGGGAGATTTTTTTTCTCACCTTCAGAGAACTACAGGAAGTGGCAGAACCAGTATTTATTATTTCTTTCCAAAGATGATTAATAATTGAGGAAACTACCTTAAATATGATCTTAATTGTGAATCAGTATCCTTAGTCAAAAGAATTTTTGAAAGCAAATCAATAAAATGAGATTAGAATTATGCTTAAAATATCAGTTCTCTAATAAACTAGGTATGTGTAAGTGGATTTCAAGTGATAATTTCATAAGCACATCAAAAAGCAAAGGAATCTCAAGAGAAATCTGAATGCTATAACATCAGAGGAAGACTAACTACTATGCTGAGATATTTTATATGTATTTCATCAGTGTTACAGCGTTAATAAAACCTCTACTATCGACATAGCTATCTTCAGCACTGAAATTAGAGAATCCCACTTTTATTCTAGTTATAAGGAATTAACTCCTAGAATTTGAACATGTTGAAAAGAACAATGCAGACTATCACTTAAAAAAACAAAAACAACAACAAAAAACAATGAAGGTAACCTAAGGCACCTGGATGGGACACTAGGCGAGATGGTAAGGGACCTGGGTTGGAGTTTCAACTCAGCCATACACTGGTAGTGAGACCTTACCTAAATCATGTCACTTAGCTTGTTTTTCCTTTTCTGTAAATTGGAGCTAATTATACATATCCTGTCTGTTTCACTGAGTTCTTGTGAGGATAAAATGAGATTGTATATGTGAAACTGATTTTTAAACTGTTCAATAAAGGCATTATTGGGATTATTAGTAAATTGAGTTTTCAGTCAACGTTAAAACACCAATCTGTCAGATAACATAGGGTCATCAGGTTAGAAGTACATATCAAAAAGCTGAATCACCATTGGAGAAGGGCTTTTAAAACAATATTGCTGTATTTATTGATAGTACCATCCAAAGGCCTTTTAAAAAGTAATCCCTTCCCCCATGTCCTTTTTCCCCCCTCTCTGTTAGTTGTGGGTGAAGAGGACCGTTCTCTAAAAGGTTTCTAAATGATGTTGATGTTAAAAAATATAGTATCACCATTTAACAGCCTTTTAAAGAACAGTCCCTAGTACAGTCTTTGTTAACAACTAAGGGAGGAAGGGACTATTTTTTCAAAGGCTTTTAGAGGATGTTGTTAAAAGAATATATAGTGACATCATTTAAAAGCCTTTTAAATAATAGTTCTTCTTCCCTCCCAATTGTAATGTCCTTGGCTTTCATTTATTTTGTACTACAAGCTGAAAATGGACATGCCAACATATTATTGGCCACGGCAGGCATTTGTTGGATGGAGAACGATGTATTGCTTTTAAAAAGGTCGCTGTCCAGAAATAAATCCAATTCTTTAAGAACATAGTACCATTTCTACACAGGATATTGCCCACCTACCTTATCATTGAGTTGTAGTATCTTTTGCTTGTTTTCTCTGAATTTATTGAAGAAGATATCATGAAAACAGGAAAGAAGTCATAGGTAAGTCATTCCAAGATTTCCTGTGGCGTGAATATAGTCCTACCATCCATCCATCCACCGCTGCTTGAGTTAACTCTCCACTCAACTTACAACAAAGCCTAACTTTAGCTCCTATTCTGTCTTTATTAAATTATTTATGCCCACTATTCCTCTCATTTTAGACTTTACTCCACCAGGAGATAGCAGTGGACACTTAGGGATCCTCTCCACATTCCACTCCCAATGACAGGACAAATTAAGTCAATCATTTAGTTTAAACACAAAGTCAGACAGCCAGTAAGCTTTGAGAAGATTAGCTCTGACTATCTTTCACATAAAAAAAGAACTAATTCCAGTGGTATAATTATAGGATATGAAACAATTTTCTGTCTCTTCTTGCGTTGAGTCTTTTCAGAAAACTGTCATTTTAAGAACAGGTATTCCTACACCTAAAACACTTTGATGAAAAAAAACACAAGCCTTTAAAAAGTCTAAAAGCACAGCCCTCCAAATATACTGTATTTCAATTCTAAATTTTAGTGTGCCCCTCATTTTTTGCCAGTCTTGCACACAGAACTCACTTGTTAGCTCTTCATAATTAAGTCACAGTAAATCATCTGATTTGAAATATCAAATACTACCCCCCAACAAATTGCTCAGTTCAAGCCTCAATTTGTCCACACAATTCTTCCTGAACCTACTCCAGCCCATAATAATAGCCACATTTGATTTTGACATTTCCTATAATTTACTTTTCATATTATTACTTTTATGCATTTCATGTTATAATGACTTTATTTTTACGCATTAGGTAAAAATTACCCAAGTGCTAAGCCTGGGCAATAATTTCTTTTGTTTTTTTTTTGCATAATTTCTAAAAAAATATAAGTAAGTTTTTTTTTTCACAAAAGGCTTATGCAGTGACTCAGTTTCGAAAGCTTTTTAGCTTCCAGCCCTTGAATGGGAAATGTCACCATGTCTGGCAGTAGTTTCTCATTCATTCCCCCAAAAACAGCACTGAAATACAAAAAAAATACACACACACACACACACCTTTTGAATTGTGTTGCCTTAACAGCACAAGTGAGCTATTTGTGCCTAAATTATATCTGTGCCTAAATCATATTTGATATTTTATAGGAAACAGTTAAATATTTTAATATTTATTTTTAAGTATTTATTTTTGGGAGAGTGCAAGTGGGGGAGGGTCAAAGAGAGGAGATAGAGGATCCAAACTGGGCTCTGTGCTGACAGGGTGACCGCAGCAAGCCTGATGTGGGGCTCGAACTCATGAACCATGAGATCATAACCTGAGCTGAAGTCGGATACTCAACCAACTAAGCCACACAGGTGCCCCTAAAATATTTTAAAAACTGAAAAAAACTTCATGTCATTTGAAATGTTTTCATGATCTATTGAGATAAATCAATGTTTCACTGAGAAATACTATCATAATTTTGATTCTCATAAATGAAAGTTGGTAAGATATTGAAATAAAAATTCTAACTTAAAGAAACATCAAAAAGGTAACAATAGGAAGATATAAATATAGAAAATTTACTCTCACATGACTGATCTTAAATTTTGAATTTCTCTTAATTTGAGTGGTTATGACTAGAGTTTAAGTAAAACTGCCTGCTGCAAATAAGAATTGCTTGGTTGGGCAGCTGGTCATAAACTCCACAGCAGGGCTCCATCTGAATTCTAGAAATAATAGTGAGTGATCACCATGGTACAACCAATATCAAGATCAAAGAGGACATGCTTATGTGTGGTGCTGGGCTCTGGTTTTCCATCAGAATTATCTCCACGAATGCCATGGCCCTATCCTTCCTCTCCTCTGCCATCTCACAGGTGAGGTATGAGTATCTGAGTCATTTTTCTCTTTACAGGTTCTACAAGTGAGGTGGTATACAGAATAATGGCCCCCAAAGATATCCAAGTCCTACCCCATAGAACCTATGAATATGTAACATGCATGATTAGGGGGAATTAAGGTTGCTAATCAGCTGATTTTGAGATGGGGAGATTTTCCTGATTATCCAGGTGGGCCAGGGTCATCATACAAGTCTTGTAAGGATAAGTTAAGGAGGAAGGAGAGTCAGTGTTAGAGTGCCACAGTGTGAGTACAACTCCATCAGTCATTCTGTGGAAGATGGAAGGGGCCATGGAGCCAAGGAATGTGAGCAGTCTCTAAGAGTGGGGAAAAGTCAAGAAAAAGGATTCTGAGAGCCTTCAGAAAGAACACGGCCATGCTGATACCTTAATTTTAGCCCAGTGAGGCCCATTTTGGACTTCTGAACTGTAAGAGAATAATCAATTTGCATTGTTAAAAGCTACCCAGTTTCTGGTAATGTATTACAGCAGCAATAAGAAACCAATAAAGGTAACTGTGATATCTAGTTAAAAATTACTGTTTCAAATTCTTGTGTCGTAAAACCTATCTGTGGAGTCTATGGTATATGTTTGCATACATCTTTCAATGGCTGATCTGTGGTCTGAGAGGCATCAAAAATTCTGCCTTCCCTATAGTATATTCTCACTAGATTTAAGTTTCAACTAGCAAAGACACTAATAAATTTAAGTGGCTCTCAAACCTGGATAGTTATTTGTCACAATCATTTAGAGGACTGGTTTTTAAAAATTCCCTCTCCTAAATACCCCTGACATATTTTTAATGATCACATTGAGTTGGTTTTGATGCATTTGGTTAAATGATAGGTACTGAGAACCAATGAAAAACACAAAAAAGGAACTGTCTTCTAAAGGCTCCAATTTAACGTACTGCATATTATCTGAGACTACCTCTTAATCTTCTTTAGTTCTTATTTATAAGTCTTCCTGATAATAGATGCATATAGGAACATTTTACCTGAGTTCTACAGAAGCAAAAGGGGATTTTTTAAACTAGTAGTAGTCACAGACATTTGGCACAAAGCAGAGAAGTTTCAAAGGGGAAAAAGGAAAGAACAAGAAAAATATGAGAGGGTTTCGGTGGGGCAGAACAAGTTTAGGATAATGAAAACCTCGGTTAGGGAAAGAGAGTGGGTAGCTATTAAAAGAGCAATAATCCTAAAGAAACTCTCAAATGTTACATTTTTTTTCTAGAGCCATCTTTCTCTGAAACAAACACAATAAAAAAGTCAGATTTTTTAAAAGGTTATGTATACTATGTCTCCGGATCCAGATTCTTAAGCACTTTGCAACCATTTATGTCAAAGTTAATGTTATAATTGCTGGGATAAATAATGCAGGTGTACCCGAGGGTGC